>NC_079429.1:20500261-20680261 GCF_026213295.1 Gadus chalcogrammus | reverse complement strand
GTGTGTGTGTGTGTGTGTGCATATATGCTTGCACATGGGTTCGTACGTGTCTGTGTGCGTTTACCTCCCCTTGGCGAGGAATCACTCGATCATCTTAAGTCAATCGCACGCAATACTCCTATGTGACATTGTTCTAACCTCTCTCTCTCTCTCTCTGCTCCCCTTGCGCTCCCTCTGCCATCGTCATGATCTTCCCTTCCTGCTGGCGCTGAAGGTAAGAGACGTCCGCATCCAATAAAAAATAACTCTGTGATGTTGGAATTCCAGCAATCCTCGTTTCCTTTCAACTTGTTAGCCTTTGCAATAATGAGTTATCTCATTTAAATTAGATCAATAAATATTGGTAGCATAGCACGGTCGACATACTCATTATAACAATAAGAGTAGTCACCTCTTTATCATTGTAATAATGGTAATAAGCGTTTGGTATGTGTCCAAGCGAACTCACTTCCTTCAAACAGTTTTCATTCATGTTCACGGCTCATTGATGTAAGTAATCCTAAAAATGGATTATCCTTTCTCCACGTTTTACCAGCAGTGCATTTTCCATGAGGGAGCCTTCGATTACACTCTGATGCGTTAATGTTAATTTCCAACACATGTCGATAGGTTAATATAAGAGTTAACGCACTGAAACACATAGTTTGCCAAGGATTACAATCCATTCGAGTGCTGTTAAGTACTTTTGCTGATGACACAGATCTAGCAGGATTATATTGCGGAAGTTGAGTTGCTCTTATAGCATAGAATATCATTTTATATTCATATTGGTGATCATGAATTTCAAAGTTATTGTTTGTTCTTTGCAGAGGCTGTGCTTACAGTTTTAATGAGCAATTGAGGGCTCTGCCTGTCCCTCTGTAATTCAAACATTATATCTCTGTGTCTGTCGTCAGTCTTCGAAGGCTGTCTTCTTACCTGTGTCTGTTGAAAATATTATTTAGGTGTGTGTGTTGATTTGGTGGACAGTACTGTAATGGCTGCCGGGGTAATGACCATATGGTGTGTCTGAGATAAAATCTAATGAGGACCTATTTGTCATTCATTATCATGGTTTGTGTGTGTGTGTGTGTGTGTGTGTGTGTGTGTGTGTGTGTGTGTGTGTGTGTGTGTGTGTGTGTGTGTGTGTGAGGGGGTTTAGTATGTGTGTTTGCATATACCATTTACATATTGAACTATAAACACCCCTGTTTTTAATATTTTTCAATATGGAGTCTGCAGGTAAACAAAAGTTAACACTCACTTGAAGTCCATAAGCTCATGCTAAGCATTCTAATTCTGCACCTATAAAGATGATCCTTGCATGTTTGTGTGTAAAGATGCAAGAGAGTATGTATTGTGTTTGTGTGTATGTGTGGGAGAGTGACTCTGAAAGTGTGAGCGTGAATATGGGCATGAGTGTGAGTGTGTGTGGGTGTGCATTTGTGTGCGTGTGTGTATATATTTGTGTGTGTGTGTATATGTCTTTGTATCTGTATCTATGTATACTAAGCTATATTGTGTGTGTGTGTGTGTGTGTGTGTGTGTGTGTGTGTGTGTGTGTGTGTGTGTGTGTGTGTGTGTGTGTGTGTGTGTGTGTGTGTGTGTGTGTGTGCGTGCGTGCGTGCGTGCGTGCGTGCGTGCGTGCGTGCGTGTGTGTGCGTGCGTGTGCGTGTTTGTATGTGTGCATCTACTCTAGTGCAAATCATTGGCTCAGGGGAGTTGTCAATAGTCAGTTAGATCTAGCAGCCTCTGCTCGTTGCCCTGGGAGCAAGCCAGTTAATATATGTTCTCTGCACCTTTGAATATCATCTACCTTTGATGGATGGAGAGGGGATTGGGCTGCATCCCTATCCTGGCCCGAGTCTGTGGGACTCACTGATGGGGTTAACAAGACCCCTGGCTCTCGCTCGCTCTCTCTCTGTCTCTCTCTCTCTCTATCTCCATCCCTCCCATCCACCTCTTCCTTCTACGTTCCTCTTCTCTGCCATGTGATCAGAATCTGAATGGAGCTATAAGCCGAGTAACGGATTGAATCAACATATATGGAAATGTCTGAGTGCGCTGCTGCTGTACCAAGGGCGATACAAGACTTGGCCTGCATAGCCTATTCACACACAGGATAGCATGTATACACACAGATACAAGGACAGATACATACACACACACACACACACACACACACACCTACACACACACACACACACACACACACACCCCTACAACTACACGCACACACACAATATAGCATGTACATACGCACAGACACAGGGACATATACACACACACACACACACACACACACACAATATAGCATGTCCATAGACACAGACACAAGGACATATACATACACACAAATAGGGCTGCAACTAACGATTATTTTAATAATCGATTAATCGGTCGATTATTTTTTCGATGAATCGAAAAAAAAATAAACATTTGTAATTGCCGCATCTTTATTCAAAAACTGAACATTACTTCAAATTCACGATGCAGACTGAAGCATAAAAACACCAGGTTATTGCTCCAACGTCCCGGAACTATTAAAAGTAATATTAAATGATAAAAAAATATAACTGGGATAACACAAAAAAAAAATACAATTTATGATATACATTTATATATATACAGTATAGGGATATCCATGGTTAACCGGTCAACCGATAAGATCTTTAACCGGTAAATACTAACGGTTAAAAATAAAGGAAATCATCTTAATTTCAATCAGATGACAGATCGTTAATTTTTATTGATATTGATACCATTTTCAAGACTCCTTGAAATAGAACATGGATTATGGCTTTAATTGCTGATAAGATGATCATAGTTCAAGATAGGACGTTAAACAGGTCATAATTCCATCTTTACTATCTATTTTATATTGCTGGGAAAACAGGTTTTCGCATAAATCTCAAAATTATTATTTTTTGCGTTGCATTTGAACACATCAATCATATTACCGAACCAACCTGAAGCCATCACATTTGACACTGTTTGCGACCTTTTTTTAAGCTAACTTGCGCTATATCCTGCCGATTTTAACATGGATTTAAAAACTGGAGTACTATTTTAAACTGACGGGACTTCCTACACCGTCCGGTTGTGTGATTACTACCGTTGCTTTGAATGACTGTTGATTCCTACAGTCCAGTGTTAAGATATGACCAAAATACAAGCTGTGGTCGCTCACACTAAAGCTTGCTGTGGGCGTGCATGAACCATGAACCAACCTATCGGCAGCTGGCTGTAAACAGTGCCGCGCCTACGAGTGACGTATTAATCGCGCGACTCAACGAATCGATGACCAAATTCATTGCCAACGCTTTTAGTAATTGATTTTATCGATTCGTTGTTGCAGCCCTACACACACACACACACACACACACACTGTGGTGACCCGGCTCAAGGAACAAGAGTCTCGGATTCTCAAACTGCCAACAAGGCACGTTTATTAAGTCCCAACAACGGAAAAAAAGGGGAATCACCCGTCAATGCAAACTATAACAAACTAAAGAGTCTGGGCTCCGTGAGCCACTGGGGATGCTGTGGCCGTGTCTCACGCGCTGTCCCGGTATCCAGGTGAGGTATTCCTTCCGTGGTCTCCTGTGGTCTTCTCTAGACCGGGTCCCGGGCCAAAGGTCCATCCGGGTAGGGAATCTCGCTCCGCTCTCTGCTCCCACATGGGTCACGTACCTCCTGTTCCAGACTACCTCTCAGCTTCTCTTTTATAGTCCTCACCTGGGTCTGATTGGCCTGGTACACAGGTGTCTCCTGTTGGCGTTGAGTGGGACCTTCTCAAAGCGACCCTTGGCGCCCTCTGGGGGAAAAGGGTGGTAGACAGCACGTATTACCTGCCCTCTGGGCTTCCAGGCCTGCCGTGTCGGGGCCGGGTTGCCACACTCCTCCCCCCTTAGATGTAGCCCCGGGGCACCTCTGACTGCCCAGAGGCATGCGTCCCGACGGGACAGGGCATCAGCATTGGCGTGCTCCCGCCCTGGTCGGTGGTCCACTTTGAAGCGGTAGTCCTGTAGGGCCAGGAACCACCTTGTCACCCTGGCGTTTGTATCCTTGGCGGTGGCCATCCACTTGAGCGGGGCATGGTCCGTCACCAGGGTGAACTCCCGGCCCAGAAGGTAGTACCGCAGCTTGTCTATGGCCCACTTGATGGCCAGGGCCTCCTTCTCCACGGTGGAGTAGTTCCTTTCATTCGGGAGGAGTTTCCTGCTAATGTATGTCACTGGGTGCTCCTCCGCGTCCCGGACCTGCGAGAGGACCGCTCCAAGGCCCACCTCTGAGGCGTCGGAGTGGACTATAAGGGGCAGAGTAAAATCAGGCGTTAATAGTATTGGCTCGGAGCATAGGGCCCGTTTAAGGAGACTGAATGCTCCCTCTGCTGCCTCCGACCAGGTAACGCGGTCCGGCAGGGCCTTCCGGGTCAGGTCATGTAGGGGGCTTGCCAGGGTGGCGAAACTGGGAATGAACCTTTGATAGTACCCTACCAGACCGAGGAAGGACTTGACTTGCTTCTTGGAGGTGGGGCGGGGCCAATCCAGGATGGCCTTCACCTTGGCCTCCTGCGGTCGGACGTTCCCGCGACCGACTCTGTAGCCCAGGTATGAGGCCTCCTCCAAGCCCAGACGGCACTTGGCGGGGTTGGCGGTGAGACCCGCCCTCCTCAGCTCCCCCAGGACCGCTCTTAGGTGTCTCAGGTGGATGTCCCAGCTGGCGCTATGGATGATGATGTCATCAATGTACGCGGCGGCGTAGGCCTGGTGTGACCGCAGGAGACGGTCCATCATGCGCTGGAACGTTGCCGGAGCTCCATGCACCCCGAAGGGGAGCACCGTGTACTGGTATAGTCCTCCGGGGGTCGCGAACGCCGTTTTCCTCCCGGGCGGTCTTGCTGAGGGGGACCTGCCAATATCCCTTGGTAAGGTCGAGGGTGGTGAGGTACCGAGCGGGCCCGAGCCGCTCGATGAGTTCGTCAACCCGGGGCATTGGGTACGCGTCGAACTCCGAGACCTCGTTCAGCCTCCTAAAGTCATTGCAGAATCGAAATGATCCATCTGGCTTCGGGACCAGGACGATTGGGCTGGACCAGGCGCTGTGTGACTCCTCGATCACCCGGAGCTGGAGCATTTTCTTGACCTCCTCCCGTATGGCGACCCGACGGGCCTCTGGGACCCGGTAGGGGGGTACGCGTACCGTGACGCCTGCCTCTGTCCGGATGTCGTGTTGAGCGACCGTTGTTCTCCCGGGAAGCTCGGAGAACACGTCCTGGTGTTGCAACACCACGTCATTGAGGTCTTGTTTCTGGCTGGGGCTGAGGTCCTCGCCCATCGGGACCTCCGGTACGCCTTGCCGGGCGACGAGGGCCACGGGGACCGGCACCGGTGGGGTTGTCCCGGCCTTCCACTGCTTCAAGAGGTTGACATGATACAGCTGGGTGGGCTTGCGCCTCCCCGGCTGCCGCACCCGGTAGTTCACCTCCCCCACGCGGTCGATCACCTCATACGGTCCCTGCCACTTGGCCAGGAACTTGCATTCGGCAGTAGGGATGAGAACCAGGACCCACTCCCCCGGCTGGAAGAGACGCAGCTGGGCCCCGCGGTTGTAGGTCCGCGCCTGGGCCTGCTGTGCCTGGTGCAGATGCTCCCGTACTATGGGCCAGACCTGCGCCATTCTCTCCCGTACCTGCTCGACATGGTCCACTAGGGTACGATGGGGGGAGGGTTGGCTCTCCCAGGCTTCTTTAGCCAGATCTAGTAGTCCCCTTGGCCGCCGTCCGTACAGTAGTTCAAAGGGGGAAAACCCTGTCGAGGCCTGGGGTACCTCTCTCACCGCGAAGAGGACGTGAGGGAGGAGCTGGTCCCAGTTCTTTCCGTCTCTCTCCATGGTCTTCTTCAGCATGTGCTTTAAGGTTTTGTTGAACCTTTCCACCAGCCCGTCCGTCTGGGGGTGGTACACTGAAGTCCTCAGCTGCTTCACCTGCAGGAGACTGAGAAGCGCTTTTAGCACACGCGACATAAAACATGACCCTTGGTCTGTTAAAATCTCCCGTGCTATCCCCACCCGACTAAAAAGCAACATTAGCTCCCGGGCTACGGCCTTAGCGGTGGCGGCGCGGAGGGGTAGGGCTTCCGGGTACCGGGTGGCATAGTCAACCATGACTAATATGTATCGTGTCCCCGGCTGGTCTTGGGGAGAGGGCCCACAATGTCTAGGGCCAGTCGGTCAAAGGGTACCTCAATGATAGGCATCGGTATCAGCGGACTTCGGATCGAGGGTCTCGGGGCCGTCCGCTGGCACTCCGGGCACGCCTGGCAGTACTCCGTAACGTCCTTCTTTATCCCAGGCCAGTAGAACCGGTCTAGGATCCGTTCCCTAGTCTTGTCCATGCCTAAGTGTGCCCCTAGGACGTGTGTGTGGGCCATGAAGAGGACTTTACTGGTGTACGGGCGAGGCACCACCAACTGCTCTACTACTACTACTCCCGCCCTCTCGGTTACCCTATACAGTAGGCCTGACCTGGTGCAGAAGTGCGGGTACGGTAGGGTACTCACCGAGTCCCTGGCGCGACCGTCATGGGCGACAACGTGGCTCCAGGCGTTTTTCAGGGGGTCATCCTGCAGTTGAGCGGTGGCGAAATGTCCGGGACGGTCCGACCCCCTCCCGGTTGGGGGGAAGTCCGAGAGCTCCGTGAGGGGGGAACTCTCCGTCTCTCCTAACCCGGCAGGTCGCTCCGACGCTGTCAGGGTGTCGGGGGTCCCCGGCGGGTCCAGGCGATGAGTCTCGCCGGGTGGGCGGGCTGGTGTGCCTGGTGGTGTTGGGCCGTCTCTTCCGGTGCCGTCTCCCTCTCCAGATGTCTCAGCTGGGGAGGAGTGTGGTGCCCGGGCTCCGTAGGCGTGACGAACTGGTTGTCGGTGTCGCCTCGGCTGCGGTCGGGGCGGTCGGGGTCCTGGCTCCGCGTTCCAGAGCCGGTGGAAGATGGGGCAGTCTCTCCCGATCAATAGGGGCACCGGGAGATTGGGTACGACCCCGGCCCTTACGGTGAAGGCCCCTCGGGGGGTCCGCACGACCACATGGCACGTGTCATAGGTACGGGTGTCCCCATGAACACAGGTGACCTCCATCGGTTCCCCCGTCCTTCCGCCGGCTAGGTCGGGCCGGATGAGGGTGACGACACTCCCCGTGTCGATGAGGGCCTGAGTGTCCTTATCGCCCACCCGAGCCGGGAGGTTCGGGGCTCCGGCCTCCTGATGCGCCCAACAGGTGGCGAGTAGACACGGTCCTCGCCGGTCCCTACGGGTGTCGATCGGGCGGGGCTGTGGCCGGGTGGCGCTGTTTAGCTGTCGGGCCACCTGCCAGTTCTCGAGCTGGCGGGTCAGCTCGTCCACCGTGGTCGGATGGTTGGTGGCGATGGTTCTCTGGGCTTCCGGCGGTAGCTGGCGGATGGTGTTGTCCAGTAACACCCGGTCGAGAGCGTTGGGACCATCCTCTCCCGCGAGCCATCTCCTGATGAGCCGCGCGTGCTGGGCGATCTGGGACCTCACGGCGCCCTTGGGGTCGAAGCGCCAGTCGTGGAACCGTTGGGCCCTGGCCGCCAGGCTATGTCCATAGTACGCCAGTACCGCCTGCTTGAGGGTCTGGTACTCACTCGCCTGTTCTGGGGTCAGGTCCTGGCTCGCCTGCTGTGCGGGTCCCGTGAGGAAGGGGGCCACGATGTGTGCCCACTGGTCCTCCGGCCATCTTTCTCTCCGAGCCGTCCTCTCGAAGACCTCCAAGTAGGCCTCGACATCGTCCTCTGGTCCTAACTTGGTTAGCCGGCTGGTGGGCGCTGAGATCGGAGAGACGTCCGGGGAGCGCATTTCCAGCCGTATGACGGCCTGCCGGAGGAGGGCCCTTTCCTCGACGGCGTCTCGCAGGAGGGCGGCCGCAGCTGCGGCCCCGTCTGGGTTCTGCATTCGGGGCGGGTGGTCCCGAAAAAAATAGCAGGAAAAACTGTTGCTTGGTCGGATTGTCTGCCTTCTCCACCATATGTGGTGACCCGGCTCAAGGAACAAGAGTCTCGGATTCTCAAACTGCCAACAAGGCACGTTTATTAAGTCCCAACAACGGAAAAAAAGGGGAATCACCCGTCAATGCAAACTATAACAAACTAAAGAGTCTGGGCTCCGTGAGCCACTGGGGATGCTGTGGCCGTGTCTCACGCGCTGTCCCGGTATCCAGGTGAGGTATTCCTTCCGTGGTCTCCTGTGGTCTTCTCTAGACCGGGTCCCGGGCCAAAGGTCCATCCGGGTAGGGAATCTCGCTCCGCGCTCCGCTCTCTGCTCCCACATGGGTCACGTACCTCCTGTTCCAGACTACCTCTCAGCTTCTCTTTTATAGCCCTCACCTGGGTCTGATTGGCCTGGTACACAGGTGTCTCCTGTTGGCGTTGAGTGGGACCTTCTCAAAGCGACCCTTGGCGCCCTCTGGGGGAAAAGGGTGGTAGACAGCACGTATTACCTGCCCTCTGGGCTTCCAGGCCTGCCGTGTCGGGGCCGGGTTGCCACAACACACACACACACACACACACACACAATAACATGCATATTTACACAAATACAAGAACATAAACACATAAACGTACATGTACACAAACACAGATACAATTGAATCTACACACACACGCAGGAACATGTACATCAACACAGATTTAAAAATGAAGGATGACAAATCTAAAATAAATATCTCTCTCTGTCTCTGTCGGTGCATCTCCCTGCCCTGCTATGATACCTCGATGTGTGTGTTTTATGTGTGTGTAACTATATGTGTGTGTGTGTGTGTGTGTGTGTGTGTGTGTGTGTGTGTGTGTGCGTGTGAGAGTGTGTGTGTGTGTGTGCGAGAGTGTGTGTGTTTATATGTGAGTGCGTGTGTGTGTGTGTGCGTGTGTGTGTGTTTCCACACTGCCGCCTCCTCCCCGCAGGGTGCCGGGCACACGCTGTCTCTGCTGCCTCGCACGGTAACGGACAAGGGGTGGGCGGGCGATGCAATGCAATGTTCAACACTCTCTCTCCCTCTGTCTCTCTCTGTCTCTCTGTCTCTCTGTCTCTCTCTCTCTCTCTCTCTCTCTCTCTCTCTCTCTCTGGGAAGTCATGAAAGAAATATGAGAGGGTTTGGGTATAATGAGGCCCCTCAGGGCAGAGAGAGAGAGAGAGAGAGAGAGAGAGAGAGAGAAAGAAAAGAGGAGTGAAGGAGGGAAGGAGAGGGACGGGAGGATAGAAGAGGCTCTTGGGAATCAAGAGAGGCTAGGTTTCAAAGGTGAGTTGAAGGATTGATCTGTGGACAAGATAAAGATAAGAAACAAATGGAGATCCAAATAAATGATGTATGGAAATGACTGGCGAGATACAAGACAGGGCCCTAGGGGCCAGAGAATAGGGAGGGAAAGGAGAGCCAAAGGGAGGAGGAACAGGACAGGAGAGCTGGGACATTCCTACTGAGTCAGCTGATAACTGATTGATGTATGAGCCTGTTGGCGAGAGAGAGAGAGAGAGAGAGAGAGAGAGAGAGAGAGAGAGAGAGAGAGAGAGAGAGAGAGAGAGAGAGAGAGAGAGAGAGAGAGAAAGAGAGAGGGAGAGAGGGAGAGAGAGAGAGAGAGAGAGATGAAGGACATTGAGGCACGTTCTTGACTCCAAGAAGGGCTGTCACTAAGTGGATTGTTCCCAACAGTATGATTAAGAACAAAAAACAATACCTTATTGCATTAATAAATGCTAAATTAAAGGTGCAGATAGTGGGCACTGGTTTGAGTACTGGTACCAGAGTCACTATCCCTCTTTGCCTGGGGTTCCTTTTCAACGCCAGCGACCCAGTACTTTTCATCAGACTACCACAGGCGCTGTGAGCGTGTCTCCATATTTCTTTCTTCCTTCTAAATGTGTTAGAAATGGAGGACCACATGCATATTGATTGGAAGCCATCAAAGCGAGTTGCAGTGTTTACAGCTGTGTATATATCAATAATTAACCGCTGGAGGAGTCGGCGCGCCCCACACGGTGTTCTGCTGAAACGGTGGAATGCTGTGTCTTCTCTTTCTCTGTGTTTATTTAAATGACTATTTGTTTGGAAGAAAGTATCTGCTCCTGTTTGTTTGCATAGTTCAGGGATTTTTTACTATCACACAAACAATGTCATTTCACTTGATTTGAGCAGTCGACAGAAGATACGTTTAGTGAGAAGAGAGGGAATCCCAGAGCCGAGGACACTTGTGTTGTAATATCATGTGCCTCTACAGGCTGTTTGTTTGACTCTTTTTGAAGGCTGAACCACATTTAAGTAAGGAGAAGCTTGATTTCTCTACCAGGGACTGACTATATGTGTGGACACTGAGCGCACACACAGACATACACACACACACACACACATACGCGCAGACCATTTACACACATTTGACGTCTCTTAACTATTGGTTTCAGCAATTCAGCGATTTTGTCATCAATCCTGTGTCAGGCTCCAATATCCTTCCTCCAAAGGAACAGAGCAAAACTATTCAAACCACCTATGATCCTCAACACCGCCCAACCACTCAAACCTTTCTGCAGGTTGCCATGGTGACTCAAGGGGCCGGATAAGTGTCCGACATGGAACATTGAAGGGTTAGCATGGAAGGCATTTTAATTGAATTGACTCAGCCTTAAAGAAAGAGAGAGAGAGAGAGCGGGAGATTAACTCACCATTACCCAAATGTGTTTTGTATTTATTTATTTTGTAGTGACGTAACACTTTTTTTCAGCTTTTCATTGTACTTTGTTACATTTAAACTCGCTTTAGGGACGTAAATGTTGTTTCTCAGAGCTGGACAGCGAGATTGGGATAGAGATCAGTTTGTGAGTGTGGGGTGGGAAGAGAGAGAGGAGAGACAGGGGTCCACAGACCGATGGTTGATTTGATGCAGAGAATTCAAACAAAGCTCATTAAGGAGAAGGTCCAGGTTGGAGAATCTCGTTCATAGATTCTTACAGGTTAGTTCTACTTTGGTGGAGCAAGCCCGCAGCCCCATGGCTAGGAGTGGAACACCCTATCCTTTTGTCGATAGGTGCAAGCATGGCAGCAGCAGCTAGGAAGCCCACAGACATACGCGGTCATGAAGAACTACCATACCTTGCTGTAACCGTTGACCCCTGCGAAACACGACCTAGGGGGCTTTACTTGGGTCCTCCAATCCCAGGACAAAGGTAAAGGCTGTTTGAACTGGTTTATTGCAGAGATTAAAGAAGTTTTCGCAGGTAGAGCAGGTGTTTCCTCTTAAAATGTGTG
Source organism: Gadus chalcogrammus (assembly GCF_026213295.1). NCBI lineage: Eukaryota > Metazoa > Chordata > Actinopteri > Gadiformes > Gadidae > Gadus > Gadus chalcogrammus. The sequence continues at coordinate 20,668,981 of NC_079429.1, read as the reverse complement.
TGTGTTGATGGCTGGTTGAACCTGTGTGCATTGATTGCACATCAGGTGTGCAGCCTCACCCATCCCACAGTCTTATAAATGAGAGTCAGGCCAGGTGAGGCTGCTTAAACCAGCCCTCATCCAAAAACACAATTAGATCTTACTTTATTCAGTTGGAGGTGTATGTTTTTCCATAACTCACAGTGATGTACAGAAGGATTGAGTGCTCAGTTGAGTTCTTCAAATCCAATCATATAAATGATTGTGATATATCCTTGGCTGTGTGTGTGTGTGTGTGTGTGTGTGTGTGTGTGTGTGTGTGTGTGTGTGTGTGTGTGTGTGTGTGTGGGGGGGGGGGGTCTGAGTGTAGAAAGAAAATTATCGGTGACGCAAGGCAGCACATTGTTTTTATTGATATGCCATTGCATGTACAAAGTTTTCTTTGCAGTTTGATTGCTGTTACACACACACACACACACACACACACACACACACACACACACACACACACACACACACACACACACACACACACACACACACACACACACACACACACACACACACACACACACACACACACACACCTGATTACTTACCTGATTATTATAAAAAAATATTTATATATTTTGTATATTTTCGGAAATCTATATCATTTGAATAGGTGGTATTTGAGTGATGTGTGTGTGTGTGTGTGCATATTTTTTGTGTTTGTTTATCTTTTCAAGAGTCATTGTGTTTAATAAACATGTGCGTTCATTAACAACCAGCGGCCATTTTAATGCTCCATTGTGTTCCGTCTTTTCAACACGGCTGCAATTATTGGCCAATTAGAACGCAGTATGAATGCGTTGGTTCAAAGGCGTTCCTTATGGCCAGACTTTCACACATAATTACACACAAACACCAACCTCAAACAAAGTTACATTTAACATCGTAATTGCGAAAAAAAGAAACCACAACAAATTACTGTTTTGCAAACAGTCTTGCGAAATTACCATTGTGATTTCCATTTTTCACCAAAGTCTTTCTTTCTGTGTTCATGAATGAGACGCGTGTTGTCTTGTTTAATGGTGGGGTTTTTTATGCGCTCGTTACCAGCAGCAGCACAATCTTAAAAGCGCTTATTTTCAGATTTTTCTAAATATTTTATACTTTTTAAGATATTCTACTTATAAAATACTATCTTTTCTTTTAACATTGGAGTCAATGGGAGGATGGCGGAGCTGTTTAAGACATAACTAAGTAAATTTTCCACCGTTTATCTTCGTTCAAACCATCAAACAAATCTGCACTCTTCTGTATCTTCAATAATATCTAAAAGAATTTCAATATCATTTAAACTTTCTTCAGAATCAAAGTTTTAGTTTCATACCGGCTTCGTTTTCAGCTGTTTTCATTGAAGACCACTAGTTTTCGTCAAGATTAATTTTGAACCAACCACTTGTAAAAAAAACTTGAGTTGAATTATTATGGATTGTTACACGGGTCTTCTCAATGCCGTGGAACGCTCCGTTCACTTGCATGGGCTCTTCACAACTTCCGGCAGTGAATTATATTTGATAATTCACCGTTGCTAAGTATGATTGACCGCTGTCAAGGAAAACAAAGGACATTTTTGCCTCTAATGACGTCTTTGGTATCACTCCACAAGTAGTCCGGTAACTTGTCAACCCCAGCGTCTTCGGTTGCTAAACGACATCAACGTCTTTGGCGGACTATTTCTCTGCTGATCAGCACTACTATGAATGCTGGTAACAAATAAATTGTAAAAAGACACACCATGTGAAGTTATGTTTTCGTTTTGGCGCGTAATCGTGTAATAAGCGGGCGAAGCAAGACACCTTCGCTGCTCGTCTATGGCCTGTTCTGGGCTTATTTTCCCGATAATGACCGGCGTTCTATACATTATCCCTTACTTATTACACAGCTCTTCTCAATGCTGTAGACTGCTCCATTCACTTGCATGGGCCTTCCAAACGTTTAGCTGTCAATTATTTTTGTTTATTCTACTTCATTTAAGAATGCTCGATTCTGATTGGCTGGGAGGGGTGCATTAATCCGGCATATTGCCCGCTGACTTGTCGGTTCTACTTGCTGCTGACTGAGCACAGTAGATCAATACGCCGCTTGTATCGTTTTCTATCACATACATTTCCAACATGAGGTCCATAGTAAAAATAAACCAAGGAGTGCATGTTTGATCGATCGTCATTAAAGCTGACTTGATACGAATGTAGCAACTACGTTATTAAACTAGTGATCAGATCCAGCCTTGTGTGGTTGCTATAGAAACAAGTTACCTACAGCTGAGCTAACGTTATTCACCGTAGTTCTAAAGGGAACTACTTTTCGAGGGAGATGAACTTAAACAGAGTATACATTTAATAAGCATGCAATACGAATAAGAAAAAGGCTAATTATTAAAGTATTTGAATTGTTTTATTATGTTGGCCGGCGTGAAGTAGAATAAACGGAATAATCACCTCAAGGCAGGGCAATAAACAGTTTGATATGCCCGGCCTGTGGAAGGTTACCTCCCTCGACTTCGTCTCGGGCGGTAAGCCGTCCACGAGCCGGGCATATCAAACTGTTTATTGCCCTGCCTCTCTGTGATTATTCCTTACTTATTAAACGGCTCTTCTCAATGCAGTGGAATGCTCACGTCCAGCATATTTGACCACTGTCAAGGAAAGTCGATTTTTTTGCCTCTGATTCACGTCATCTGTATCACTCCGCAGTCCGGTACTTTATCAACCCCAGCGTATTCAGTTGCTAAGCAACGTCAACAACTTTGGCGAACTATTTCTCTGCTGATCAACGCTACAAATGATAACAAATACATTGAAAAAAGACACACTGTGTGAAGTTATTTTATTCGTTTTGGCAAGTAGCCATTACTAATAATACCAATACTCTTTGGCTGGGATGATGAGGCATCAGACAAGTCATTTTAGCCTTAAGGTACAGGTTAAACATAGGTTAAACATAGGTTTTTTTATTTATTATGTTTATTTATTTATTTTCCACAATGTCTTTTATTTTTGATGACTATATGCTCTGTAAGGTGACCTTGGGTGTCTTGAAAGGCACCTCTAAATTAAATGTATTATTATTATTATTATTATTAAAAGCACCAGGGGTCTCATTTATAAAACTGTGCGTGGGATCGTTACTAAAAATGTGCGTACGCCCAGAAGCCAAGTTTTGCGTGCGCCAAAAAATATTCGGATTTATAAAACACTGCGTACGCACACCTGTACGCAATCTTTGATTTATAAATCACATACTGACTACAATTGTGCGCAGCTGAATCAGCTTCACGTTCTGCCCTCTACACGCCCCTTTTTAACCATAAATGGTCAATGCAAATGACCTCATGAATGCGATCTGCATATAAAACAGACTCAGATGCCGGTATTATGTCTTGTTGGAAACAATGGCAGAAGTACTGAGAAAATCAAAAAAGCGAAATTTCACGGAGGTTGAAGTGGAGACACTTGTGGGTGAGATGGAGGCCCGAAAGGTAGTTTTGTTCGGCGGTCACGGGATTGGAATCGCCAACAACAAAAAGCAGAGTGAGTGGCAACATGTTGCTGCAGCAGTGAGTAGCACAGTCCCAGAATTAAAAAAGAAGTGGTCTGACATAGAGTTACATATTTTTATGTAGCCTACCAATAAATCGTTATGGTCCCTAAATACCCTCTCCCTCCGAATCCTGCATGGTCCGCCAGAAGTGCCATATGGTGCAGCATTACCACGGCGCTCACCTCTGTATTTATAGGGTTACGGTAATAAGACTGACGAGAACGCCTTGGATAATCAGTTTGTAATTACCCACGTAAAATGTTCTTGAACATAACCCCTTTTTAATGACTGATTTGTCATGAAAAGCATCAAGAGTAACGGACAACGATTGTGATGAGTGTGGCTTGGTTTTTCACACTTGGGATTTAATTGACATTTGATCATGTGTTTACAGTGTCACATAAAAATATTATGTTATTGACACATGTTGGACAGATGCTTTATTCCATGCAGTCGCGCCGTCAGTGGACAGTATGGAGTGACGGGATTAAATACAGAGAATTTCTTTTTATTTCTATTCTAAGGAGATATTTCTGGAGTTATAACTGAGAAATAACGCAGTGGACTTAAATTATTCTGATTAGGATTTAACGCATGATACGGGTTGAAATTAAATTGATGAAGGGCGATGATGAAACTTAATCGTTCTTCTCACTCTGCAATTCTTCGGTCTGACTTCAGTTCACCACCACACCGTCTGTGTCGCCAATTCTCCTTTTCCTCCAAACCATGCGTACGCATGGGTCAGAGTTTGCTTAGGGCTGCGCACATTTTCCCGTCAAGTTGGTTTTTTATAGATCACAACCTTGGCGTGAAAAGTCACGTACGCAACTTTCAGCCCCGTTTTGTGCATACGCAACGGTTATAAATGAGACCCCAGAACAGGTTGCTAGTAGGAGACCATGGACAGTATCAGAACGATAACCTGTTGAACTAAATGGATGTGGTAGGCTACACCACGGGATGCATATGCAGACCACTGCCACAAAAATAAAGTTAAGACGCGATATTTATTGCTTAAGATTTGCTGGTGCTGTGGCGAGGTCTTTCGTGTTTTTTGCACTCAAGTGGTCGGCTGTTTTAACTTGCAATTGATAGTCGGTGGAGTCAGTCTATTGTTGACACAAAGTGACTTTTGGTCATTCTTGCTTTGCTTGAATTCTGGAATGATTATGGGTGCATGAGTTTCGGTCAGAATGCCTGATGTAGGCTATATTGGATGGAATGCGTGTTGTGAATTGAGAACAGTCAGCTCATGATGTGATACAGCATTCAGCTGTGCAACAAATATATATATTTTTTTCTTTTGTAGTGCTGTGTGTAGCCACACGTTTGCCCCTTCTGAACTTAAACACACAGTTCATTTCCTTTCCAAGCTCCTCTTGTTTATGTTGGTAGCTTGGCCATGTCATGTCACGTTGTCAACATTGGATACATTGAGCAGAACATAGTGGGTCATATGTCCGATGCTTTCTGGAAACGTTTTCTTCATATAACGTGCCAGGCAGAATTTGTATACATTTTACATATTTATTATGCCTTAGTACTTCTGAAAATGCACTTCCAAATGCGTCTCTGTTCCAGCACATTTCAAACCAAACTGACGCCCATGATCGTAACTCAATAATTTTTCAACCGTTTACCTTCGTTCAAACCATTTAACAAATCAACACACTTGTATCTTCAATAATATCCAATATTATTGAAGATACCATATAATATATAAATACTATTTAAAGTTTATTCAGAATCACCGTTTTTGGTTGCCATATTGGGCGTTTTTACCCGCTATATTGGGCTACTTTTAATCATGCACCGGCTCGCTATTCTCTCCCACACACACACACACACACACACACACACACACACACACACACACACACACACACACACACACACACACACACACACACACACACACACACACGGACACACACGCTCACGCGCGCACACACACGCGCGCACACACACACACCAGCAGTGCAGGGCAATGCATTTGACCTTTCAGATTCTTCAGTTCAATTCCTTTTACATTTCTGCATTTTTAGCATTGCTTTGCGCTTTTCGTTCAGCTGGCACTTTATTTGTTTCCAACAATTTACATTTTCTTAAATGGTGTGCATGTTTACATTGTTTACTCCATTTAGTCGTTTGAACGTTTGTTCAAATCCCTTCACTTGATTTAAGCCATTTAACATTTCTTTATGTCTTAATCTACGTGGCTTCATTAAAAAAATATTTTAAACCTCACATTGAACTACAGCACTCACCGAATTTTCTACAGGGAATGCATTTTCTAGTTAGGTTTAGAAGCCGTCAGCGTGTGTGTGAGAGTGAGACAAAAATAAAAGATGTCTGAGCTGTAGCCTTAATCATGAAGGATGAGAAGAGAGACAGCAGAGGAGGGGTATGGAGAGCAGAACGCGTGAGAGGTGAGAGAGGGGAGTGGAATGGAGGGGAGAGACAGAGAGTGAGTGTGGAGGAGATGAGGAGAGAGGTAAAAGAGGGGAGCAAGGGGGGGGGGGAGAGAGGAGATATGAAAGGGAGGAGGAGAGAGATAGAGATATTAAAGGAGATGAGGGGGAGAAGAGCTAGATCAGTTGAGGTGAAAGCGGGGAGAGAAATGCGAGGGAGAAGGAGCGGGGGAGAGACTACACTGTTTAGTAGAGTCTTTGATCCAGTGCAACTTTGATCCAAAGCAAGAGCCAATGGAGACCCAAGTCCTCCAGGAGCAGGAGGCTGGACCGGTAGGAACGGACGCAATGTCTCCCTGATCGCACTTTCGAAGCTAACGAGAGTAGCAATGAAGAGGAGAAAGAGACTCTGAGGCAGATTACCTTCCACCAGCTCATTCAATTTCACATCTTCTCCGCTGCCATCACTTGAATTATGGAAATGACAAACTCCCCCCTCCCCCGCCGCCGCGCAGCGTTCCAGTGAGGAGATTACGGCACTGAGCGTGAATATGAGATTCATGACAGAAGACACTGTCATGAATTTGTATGATCTGTGTGTGTGTGTGTGTGTATGGGTATGTTTGTGTGTGTGTGTCTATGTGTGTGTCTGTGTAAGTGTGTGCATGTGCATGCCTCATCGCATCAATAAATAAGCATATCATCACTTACCCATCAAGCTCCGTTGAAAATCCTGCGTTGTTGTTGAATGAAAGTCATATCTATTTCAGATGGCCAGCGTTCTGACGTGTAACCATTGCAGTGTGTTGGCGTTACGCGTGCACAGCGTCCGTACATGAGAAAACCATACAGAGGAAAAACAATGTTTGGTATCCACAATATCGCTTGGTCAAGCCATTGATTGGTCAGGAGCCATAGCCTCCAACACGATCAATGGATTGGATAAATAGTGGCCCATTGATTTGATTCTAGGGGCAGGCCATAATCGGAGAGAGCCCTCATTAACTTGTTATCCCATTATGGCCGTTATGAGTTTCCTAGCTCGATGGCCGTTCATTATTCCCTGACTATTGTGTGATTGCTTTAGACTGCTGGGAGTGTTTATGTGTCTAAGTATGTAGTCGTATGTGTACTTAGGAGGTTCACCTACAGGGGTTCATGTCACAAAGGGGCTGGTAGGGGGTGTCTTGATCAAACATGTCTACATGTAGGCTGCGGTCACTGGGGAAGAAACCCCCCTTGAAGAGGTGGCTATGTGAATATATATGACTATATATTCTGTACATATGCTGTCCCTGCATGTGTCGCATATGCTGTGAATGAGAAATTCTGTTTTCACAATTTCAAAGGATCATTTTAGTTTCCTTGTACACTCGGCACAATCGTGGCAACAGAGCTGCTCTTCGAGGGATCAACACTGTGTGAAATCATATTTTTACATCGGCCAATTTTCAAGAACTTCACCTCTCATTTTCCTTTATCGATTCAATACAAGATAGGGAGAAAACAAAAAACAATACGCTACGACTTGAGTCTGTTTATATCTGTCTCCGCCAGTGAACCGGGAATAGGAATGAGAATATTGTTTTTCTGACTCCGAAATCGCAGTGAGTGAGGTTATTCGCTAGTCAACGACCATTCTTGCAGTGTGTGTGTGTGTGTGTGTGTGAGTGTGCGAGTGATGATGCATGGATTCGGCGTGCCTGAGAGTTTAAAACTAGCTGACTCGTGACGAGTGAAAGTTTCTGCTAGAATTTCTTATACTTTAGTTTTTCGGAATCCACATCAGCTTTTCAGGGCAGGTGTTCAATTTTTTTTTGTCCAGCTGAGATTTTGAATTTTTTATAACCAACAGCTGTCAGAGAGAGGGTTAGTTTTGTAAGGGTGCAGGAGCCCAGTAGTTGTACACACACACACACACACACACACACACACACACACACACACACACACAAACACATCACACACACACACACACACACACACACACACACACACACACACACACACACACACACACACACACATCACACATAGACTTGCACACATACCTGCGAACCTACACATACGCAGAAACACACACACAAAAACACAGTCACGCACACACCTACAAACCTACACACACCGGCACAAACACACAAAAAAACACAAAGAGAAACCCACACACCTACAAACCCACACACACACACACACACACACACACACACACACACACACACACACACACACACACACACACACACATACACAAACAGAAAAGCTCAACCTGTGCAAATGGAGGGGTCAAGAGAAAGTGAGACAAAGAGACAGAGAGAGAGAGAGAGACAGGGAGGGAGAGAGAGAGAGAGGTGTTAGGATTGAAGGCGGGTGAGAGAGAGAGAGAGAGAGAGAGAGAGAGAGAGGGGGGCGTTTTGCCGAACGTCTCATTTATTGGAGTATGCGCGAACAATACTTTGGGTTTTCGCGCCGGCAATCTCAACAAACAAAATCAGTCGAGAGGAGACGCCACATCATGGGGAAGCAGGGCTCTCAAGTCTCACACATTCGGCGTGAGACACACGCAATTCGACCCATGCACACGCTCACCCGCCACACTTCGTATTTCTCACACAGAGAAATTACCAGGATAGCGCCCACCAACTTACGCCACTATTTAACAGTGGAACAGGTAGGAATCAAATGGGTTCCCCTTACGAAGGGTGACCAGATGTCCTCTTTTGCCCAGACATGCCCTCTAGGCTAACTATTTCTCTGCTAATCAACGCTACGTATTGTAAGTTTGTAACAAATAAATTGTAAATCAACACCTTGTGAAGTCAATTTTTCGTTTGGCAAGTAGCCGCTCATTATCGAAAATAAGCCCCTTCAGGTCGAAGCCCCTCCCTTTCGCGTCAGTGTCCGGTTCGCCCTGTCTTGGTTTATTTTCCCGATAATGACCGGCGTTCTATTATCCCATTTAACGTCAATATAACTCTGCATGTGGAAGGGAAAATAGCTTTATTTGTAATTACAATATTATACTGCTGTATTTTCAGAGACCCCCACAAATATTTGAGTTTGCTGCTTTCATGGGAGCCAGACCTCTCTCAATGGGAGCTCAGCTCCCACTGGCTCCCACTTGAACCCCGGCTATAGGTCTTTCTACACTGCCGAGCCGGTTCGGTCGCAGCTTGGCACGCCCGGCGATTTTACCTTCTTATCTCAAGTTTCCTGTGTAAAATCGAGGTGGTCAAATCCCCCGTTTCGCCCGGCGCGGGGTTTCTTGGTTCACTGGGGAAGGCGGGGCTGTGCACGGAGTCTCTGACCTCTTTAGAATAATTTGTATTATTGCATACTCCCGAAGGTTTTCATTTTTTATGAATGAAGCATGCAATAATGAGTTCACTCTATAGTAGGCTAACGATACTCTTAGCGTCCTACGAGTACCCTGGAGCACCTGTTAGCTACGAGCATTTTCACGACGTTCGTTACCAACGATGCTTTCGGGAAACGGTGTGAAAACTGTACGATGCTCATACGACGCACTTCACGATCCACTTAGGCTAACGATGCTTTTGGGAAACTGGGCCCTGGTCATGGATTGTCCATAACGAACACCATGTTCGAACATAAGTGAACCTGGTATCAGAGTACCCTAGGCTAAAAATCGATGATCAATTTCGTGATAGTGTCATCCGATCTGAGGCCGCATGTTTTGGACACTTGGGTGAAGAGAGGGGCGGATCTGTCAACCGACCGATATCTGGTGGTGAGTTGGATCAGGAAATGGGGGAAGATTCTGGACGGACCTGGTTAGCCCAAAAAGGTATTGCGGGTGAGAAGCTCAGCCATCCGTGAGGAACTCAGATTAGAGCCGCTGCTCAACTGCTTGGAAAGGAGTCAGTTGAGTTGGTTCGGGTAAGGATGCCCAATGGGCGCCTCCCTTGGGAGGTGTTCTAGGCACGACCAGTGGGGAGGAGACTGGGGAAGACCCAGGACTAGGTGGAGAGATTATATCTCAACACTGACCTGGGAACGCCTCGAGATCCCCCCATCAGAGCTGGTCAATGTGGCCCGACAAAGGGAAGTCTGCGGCCCCCTGCTTGAGCTGCTGCCCCCGCGACCCGACCCCGGATAAGCGGATGACGATGAGATTGAGGAACATCAACATCATCCCGGAGGAGAATTTTTTTCTGTAGCACAAATCCAGAATCAGAGAACAGTATGACTGTTATATACCCATCAAAGATAAACCTTTACCAAGACAGTGGAGGAAGGGAAGGGGTCCCACCGTCATTAAACACCAGGACATGCGGCTGTTTCAGAAACCGTCAGAATGGCAGAACATCCAGCACGATTCACAACCTGCTTGCGTTTTTGGCCATGTACGAGCCCAAAATGAGGAAGATAGGGATAATCAGGAGGGACATGAAGGGCCTTTACAACCACTCAGGTGCTCCTAGGTGCTTAGTTTACCTTATCGGTGCAACAGGGAGTCGCTAAGCAACTCTCCTCCCTCCCCATATAGGCGGGATAGTTAAATCAAGCACATAAAATAGTTTCAAGGGCCATGCTACTATCAAGGAGTCCAGACAAGAAGGGGATAATGTTGAATGTTTATCCAAAATGTTCACGGCTGCAAGGTTTACGCAACACACCACACAAGTTGAAGTGACAGAGCCCCTCCCCTGTCCAATCAAATGGGACCTCAATGTCTTCAATTATTTGATCTGTATGTTCATATCATCTGGAGAGTTGCTCTTTAGATTTCCGGGCCACAGCAAACTGAAACACAAGGTGTTTTACTCTGTAAACGACCACACTATTAATGAATGAGTGCTAACACCTTTCTTTGGCATCATCTTCCATAATGACGACCTCAGGTTGTAGACTGAAGAGCAGTTCACCATCGAGTTGAGTACATGGTTTGTGCAGCGTTCATGTAAGGAGTTAGGATATTTATGCGGCAGAAGGGTAGAATGGGTGGTGCGGGGATATTGAAAGAATTATCGAGTGCAAGAGGTAAAACCCAAGACTCAGTTATCGTACGGTTGCCAGGTCTATATGGCAATAAAAAAAAAATATTATTCAATCGTTCTTCCTGGGACTTAATTTTATATCATTGCACCAGTATTTAACATCAGATTCTTAATATGTGCAAACTGAGCTGCCAATGAAACCCATTCAGATTCTGATATCTAATATCTAATCATCCGCTGTGTTGAACACGTTTTTCCTTTCCTGGCATTTTCTGTTGAATTGTGACCAACGTTGCTCTGTTTGCTGTATGTGCTCCACTGTCTCCATATGGCACGTATAACAGCTCATAAGTATTTAAGACCCATGCGCTAATTGTGGCTTTGTCATGCTCTAACCAACTCTTTTTATGTTCAGTATGTTGCTGTGTAGCATTGAGTTGAGGAACAGATTCTGTTTGCTAACGGGACTAAAGGGTCTTTAATTTGTCGCATTAAAGAAGTCACAGCTGAGAAAAAGTTACGCTTGATAGAATATGGAAGTTTGTATTGAATATACATGCCGAATCTCCCATTTTCTTACCTATATATTACCTAATTATCTCTTACAAGATCAATCGTCTGATTAGTCCTCATAACAACGTATTTACTCTCTGATACTGTTGATAAATGTAATTCCATTTAATGGTCAGTTTTTATGAAAGGGTTTGTATGTTGGCAATATTAACTCAAACAACACGACAGAGTGCTGGTGCCCTCATGATGAATATCTCCTGGCCTGTTGTGGCAGGGTTAGGGTTAGTGCATTCGTATGACGTTGAGTACTGAAGCCCTAATGATGAGTCTCTAATTGCCCTGTCGTGGCAGGGTTAGGGTCAGGTTTAGGGTTAAGGTTAGTGTGTTTTAGTCACTCCTTGCCTGTGGTGGCAGGGATAGGGTTAGTGTTAGTGTGTTCCTATGACATTGAGTATTGAAAACCCAGCCTAACGTTGAAGCTAGCAAGGACATTGCACACAACTCAGATCCTCTTCCGAGACATGCTTCAAGTTGAAAATTTCAGCTTTGAACATGGTTGACGCTGACCACGAAGTTCGTCCAATCAGATAAAAGCTTGTTTTAACGTTCTAAAGCCAACGGAATCTCTTGTGTGTTGGCTGGCTGTATTCTGAATCCCAACCCAGCTTCCAATGCTTTGCTCGACTCATGGTTGGACCGCCTTACACCTATTTTGATAATTCTATTAGCTTATAACTAGCACTGCATTATTACTATGCTTTCTGGTTTCTCAATAATGGTGTTCCCTCTGTTGTCCCTTTGCTTGACTTTTGGAGATAGTGACTGTTCGTTGCCACATTACCCGTAATGCAGTGTGGTACTGTGGAGTGAGGTAATTCTATATTTTGGCCATCGCAGCACGTCGCTCTATGTAGAGCCCGGGGCATATATTGAGATTCAAAACTGGAGATTAATGATAGGATATCGGGGGTTGAAGTTCGAATGTGCAAGAGTGTGTGCCTGTTTTGCACTGTATGTATTAAAGATTTAGACTCTGCCATGTGTTTCTGCTAGTGCACATATCTACAGATCGATGGCTCATTAGAATGAGATATATATATATATCCCCCAGGGGGTACTGAAGCTCACTATTTGTATCACTAAGCTAGAAAACAAAACAGCCCTCCCTTTCAAATGCAGGTTATGCAGGTTATGTCCAATGAAGGAACAGAAATGGGACTGATGTAATCAAAGATATACATTTATTAAACACTAGACACAATAAATATACTGGCTGGCAACCAGGGCAAGCAAAGGTCATATGTAGGCAGCAGCAGATGAGTTTTCACAATACAAAAGTCACAGTGAATAGGGTAGAATAAATGGGTACGGTTTGCATGCACACACTGCAAGAGAGACTTCAAAACATAGACACAATTAATTAAGTTTGGGAAAATCAGTGGCTGGTTGAACAGACAAAGGAAATCCTCCTGTAATCAAAAGCACAATTGTTTATTAGTAGCACAAACCTCATATAGTCAATAATATATTGCCCAATACCTTAAGCCATTCAGAAGGCTGCAGTCAGCTGGTTATGCTTTTGAACTACGGCGCTACTACCTCCTCCTAGAATCCTAGTCATCATTTAGGCACAATTGAATCTCTGATTGAAAGACGAAAAATGGAATGGATAAACGTACGTGTTTGAGGCCAGCCTAGATAAACTAGAGGCTAAATGCACTCCAGTGCCAATGAAGTTTACGTGTGGATGACTCCTAGCTATGCATGTGTGGCAGACGGGACCTACGTCCGCTTAGTAGGGGTAAATCACTCTTCCCTGAATGGCTGGAATATATATAGCTGAATAAATATAGCTGAATAAACACTTTGCACCACATAGCGAGGACGGTCGCCTCGCACTATGCAAACTATAATTGTTAAAGGTTGGGTATGGGATTTGCGAAACGCTAGCAGATTTTGAAAATACATAACTCAAATTATCCTACCCCCTCTCCTTCAACGCTGCCTCTGACTCCACCCATTCCAAGTACATGGACGCGCAATCATGCACGAGCAAACACAGATGCGCGAGAGCGAGCCATTAGCTAGTTAGCTAGCTCCAGTAGCTACCGCATGATAACAACAAACAGAGCTTGCTCTGGGTCACGAGCCTTGAGTACGTGCATGAAGGGGTCGCGCGGGGGGAGGGGGATGGGGAGTGCAGTACGACCGTTTGATTGACGTACTTACTGTCCAATGCCACTCGGTGGGTCTGGAAATCATTGGCTGGAGTTTTTCGAGCCCTGCCCGTTCCACAGATGATTGACTTGTTTAATTTTCATGTCAGTACTTCTAACTCAGTGGCTGAAGTGGGTAATGGCCAAAAAAGAGAATTCCATACCCAACCTTTAATGATATGACACGGATTAATCTTCAGCGCTGATGGCGTGGAGTCTCCCGCTCTTCCACTCGCCACTCAAGCCCTAACTCAGGGGTTGACACTAAGGGTTCAAAAGCACTTGCCCATCGGGCAAGTACAGGTCAGGTTCAACTTGCCCGAATGTAATGTTCACTTGCCCAAATTATATTCAGAATCGTGAACGGGCCTCTTTTTGCCAGGCACCCGGCCTGGTTTTGGGGGGGCTCAGAAAAATCATCCTAGCTCAGACTGAAGCTGAATGTTAGCTTCCACACATGTTGTGTTTAAAAAATAAAAAACTTCCCTTTGTTTACTTATTTATCGAGCGGTCACATCGTGCCATGAAGTGATTTCAGTCCACCGTTGCAACCTATTAAAGCTATTAAAGCTATATCTCCACAACTGCAAGGGCGATAATGTCATCTTTGGGCCAAAATAAAGATTGTTGTGCAAGTGAAATATTCAATGGGGATAATACTTGGTTAAAGTTAATAAAGCCATGGAACACAGCATAAGTGGAAGATAACATTTCCACCTGAAATAATTATCAGTATCAGTTGGTCGTTATCAGTTGGGAGCGCTGTCTTACTATGAGACACAAATAAAGGTAGATATCTTACAATTTTGACACTTGACACCTCTATTTAAAGTTCAGGGCAATCGGATGCACCAAGCCAAACACTCGCAAATAAATATATGGCCACTAGATTACGCTGAAGAATATGTTTTCTGATTGAAGGTAATTTACCTATTACCTAAGAAACCTTCTCTTATTCATTGATTGAAAACACCAAGTTAAGTTGTTTATGGTGGTTTTAATCGATCAGAATCAACTTTGTGGACAAAAATTACAAAGGTAATACTTTTTTGGTTGTTAAAAGAAAAGGGGACGTTTCTTCTTAAGTTGTTATTTGCGAGTTTTAGTCACAGAATGATATGGTTTGGACTTTGGAGTGGACTGTTGGAATAAGTGGAGGCTCAGCTTTCATGTAATATATACAGTAGTTTGTGAGGGTCCAATTTCGTGAAAAAGATCGCTATTGCTGTGTGCATGTGAACAGTTATGAAACCCAAAACCGTGTTCTTGACTTTCCTTGATAATTTGCCTCAATCCAAAGTACTTCCAAACTGCACTCCTCCATCACTACTCCATTTAACTTCTACCAAAGCCGTTCGCGGAGGTGCTGCACTTGAGATGCTAGCTGTGGTGTTGGCTAACCTTTAGCGAATCACTGCCAGAGAACGCACTGCGAGTGAGTGACAGAAGGCGGGGCTATATTCGCACTGAAGCGATGCGTGTCTGTTAACTCGCTTTCCGAGAGAAGAGAAGACAGCGCGCTGATCAATTGCAAATACTTCTATTTTGTGTGGTTTTGCGGAA
The DNA here is from genome assembly GCF_026213295.1 of Gadus chalcogrammus. Classification (NCBI taxonomy): domain Eukaryota; kingdom Metazoa; phylum Chordata; class Actinopteri; order Gadiformes; family Gadidae; genus Gadus; species Gadus chalcogrammus. Next base: position 20,653,750 of record NC_079429.1, on the reverse strand, counting down.
CAAAAGGTTGTTCTGCAGTTTCTAAAAACATTTGAATAAATAGCTTTTATATTAACATCCACCCAAAATCCACTTGCCCGTTCGGGCAACCAGAAAAAATCTCAACTTGCCCAAACATTTTTTTTACTTGCCCCGGGCAAGCGGGCAACCGTTAGTGTCAACCCCTAACTGTTCCGTAGTTCATATTAAAACATGTAGCACACGCATAAACTAAGAGCTAAACTGTTCTTTAACTGATCTATCATATTGAAATCTCCGTCCGCATGGGACCTCTCCGAGCCGCCATCCTCTCCCTTGTTTCCCGCCAACCTTCTTTTGTCCCGCCCTCTCCTCTCCTCCCATTCACCAGTAGACCTGCATGCAAGTCATTGATTAGCCGAGCCTATGAGCCTATGTAGTGTGAATCACAGGACATTTGTTTGTCACGTGACTTTTGGCACTATTTTTCCGCGTTGCTGATCCACGCGCAAATGCCTTCAGATCCACGCGCAACTTTCAGTGTTCCGTACTTATAGAATATAGTTTGTACTTTTATTTTTTTGTAATTGAAGAAATATGTTTCTTTGTATGTGTAAAACATACTGTATTTGTTTCTGAAGCAAAATGCATTAGTTTGTGAATGATTTTTTGTATTTGCAAACCACACTGAGCGTGTGTGTGAATCGTTGTGTGTGAGTAAAACACGTTTTGAGTGTGTGTGGATCGTTGTGCTTGAGTAAAACACGTTTTGCGTGTGTGTGGGGTTTTGGCATGATTCTAACTCCATAGCCTATGGCCAAGTTCATGGGTGCGATTGGGTGAGGCTATTGTGAGGGAATGGTTATCGTAGGGGCTACATATCAAGAAATATATGCACACTCTAGGTGTACACCTACACATGCTCCCGCCAGCGTGAGCGTGGCGTCTGTTCATAGAAAATAGCAGACAGGAAATGATCAGTTCTACAAACACTACATCTTACGTCTAAACTTAGGTTGCTGCAGACCTGTGTAAATTCAAAACTGGCTATTATGCGAGCAAGCTTCGGTAGACTCTTACTTACGTGTACCATTTACTGGTCACCATGCTGATACATCGAGAGGCTCTCGCTTCAACCCACACGGCAAAATTCTTTTCCCGATTCACAACTCTTTTAAAGGGAAGCGCCACTTGTGCCAGAGGTGAAGTATACTACAAACCTCGCTGAACATACCCAGGCTTTCTTGGGAAAACCTGGCTTGACATAGACGCAACTCGTGATCAGAGTTAAATGGTACTACGAAGCTCACTTACCTACATGCCCACTACCTCCGTCAGTCAACGGACGTGGGAAGGCGTTGCTGACTGATTGGGGAAAGCTCTTTGCAGATGCATCCGTCAGCCAATCAAATCGCTTCGTCGGGTTCTTCCCCCTACTTCCTGCTTGTTGCGATGCAAGATGACCCGCTTTCCCGCTTTCCAGTACCGTCAGAGCCCGAGTCGCGTCACAGTGCTTACATTTGCATACGTGATCTGATTGGATGACGGATCCGTCGCTGCCAAAAAGTTGAACATTTTTCAACTTCTTGACTCATTTATATAGACTGCTTGATCTATCTAGTTTGTAAAGGTGAGTAAAATGACGCGATAAACGCCCCTTTCACGTGAACGTGCATAGACCTAAAGCTAATCGAGGTTCGTAGTACATGCCACTGACGGAACGGACGGATCCACAATGCATTACGCGTCCGTCCCCATTCAAAGTCAATGGGGATCAGTCAACGGACGGAGGTAGTGGGCACGGGGCGTTAGGATTCGATTTGACGTGAAAGGGGCGTTTATCGCGTCATTTTACTCACCTTTACAAACTAGATAGATCAAGCAGTCTATATAAATAAGTATAAGTGAAAAGATTCTGCATATTGTCTATAAAATAACTTTGCCAAATGCAGAATTGTTAGCCATTAATCCCAGTAGAGTGATGAGGATTTCAAAAGGGATAAGCAACGTCTAACCTGCCTTATTCTATAATTTAGGGAATTCACTTTAAATACACCCTATGTAAGAAATGTATTACATATGTTTTCTATCACTGGAAGGTAGCGGCGGTGGCATTGCGGATTAGTATACGTCCCCAACGCCAGCGACCGGGGTTCAAATCTCGCCAGTCTATCATCATGCCTTTTACCCCCATAGATGTGGTGCCAGCACGGCCTTGAGAATATGGGTTCAAGTATGAAATAAGCACAAAAATACAATTCCATAACCTTTAGTGAATAAATATTACATATGCATGAGATTTGGGACTTTTTAAACTTGGCAGCATGAATGCGCGTCACGTGGGAGACGAACCCCGCACACAGAAATTCAAGACTGACGCGCTACCTCCCCTCTACAACTCTCTCACGGAGACACAATGCACAACGGTCAGCATTGTCTGCATAAGGTCTAATAAGGACGATCAAATAGCGAATACCCTCTGATGAGAACCTGTATCTCTCATAAAAAATATTCTCAAGCAATGCCAAGGGATCGGTCCCGAAAGAGCCTCTGTCGGAGAGACCCCTGTACGATACGGGCTCCGAGGTCCACGGGAACACCCAGTAATGGTGACACCATTATCAAAGGAGGGGCTAGGAAGGTGCGCACGCAGATCTAACCTGATTAACTTAGCTGAAAACCTGCTCCCGAACAGGTTTGGTTGAGAGCATAAGTCACCATGGTGATACAGCGACGCTAAAAGAAATCGACTTTCATGTCCCAGCTAACCCGGTCTTTGAGCGCAACATACTTCGCTAACCCACTAATCGAGGTTCGTAGTACATGCCACTGATCTAGATAATCAGTGCCAGTGGGCGGGACCAAGCTGCACTTCCCATCACATCTGTCCTACCTGTTACATATATATATATATACAGTGATGCCAGTAACGCGTTACTGGCCTCGGACCACTTTTTTCAGTAACGAGTAATCTAACAGCTTATTATTTCCAAACCAGTAATCAGATTAAAGTAACTCATCAAAGTCACTGTGCGTTACTATTTTTTTTACCGGGAACCGATTGGCGTTGAGAGCGATGGAGTGGTGTTTGTGTCTGTCTGTCTGCCTTCCTGTCTGTACATTTGTGTAAGAGTGCGTGTGCGTGTGCAGCGTATGTCTCCAAAGACTTCAATCTATCAAACGGCGGGTGTCAACCTTGACTCTCCAGAGTCAGCGCAACCAGTTGTTATTAGCGGGGGAATTAGTCGTGGGGTGCTGCGTGTGTGTGTGTGTGTGTGTGTGTGTGTGTGTGTGTGTGTGTGTGTGTGTGTGTGTGTGTGTGTGTGTGTGTGTGTGTGTGTGTGTGTGTGTGTGTGTGTGTGGAGCTGCATCCGGTGATCGCCCCGTAAAGCGCGCAGAGATAAATTGCATACGCATTAACAGTTGGCGGAAGCGGTTGAAAGCTGTGTGTCAGTGTGTGCACCCAGGGCCGTAGCACCAAATTCTGGGCCCTGTATACAAGAGGTACTGATGGTTCCCCCCGAATTCCCCCCCCAGCCCCGTGTGCAGAATTGTTGACCGGGGTGGAAGACCAGTTGTTGAACGGGGGGGAGAACAATTGTTGACGAGGGGGAAGCAATTGTTGACGGGGGGGGGGGGGGGGGGGAATAAATTAGCATTGGCAAAAACGGTTGTCATTTTTTATTTTGAGGCGGCAGGGGGTGTTGTCGCAGCTAAATGTAACTAATAAAGTAACTTCTAATCGAAGTTAGTTACTTTTAAAATCAAGCAATCAGTAATGTAACTAAGTTACTATTTTAAGGAGTAACTAGTAAACAGTAATGGGATTACTTTTTCAAGATAACTGCGGCAACATTGTATATATATATATATATATATATATATAAAGACACGTACTTTTAGGCACCTACTTGAATATACTTGAAGATATATATATATCTATTCAAGTATCTATGCGTCTGTGAAGGTTGTCCCTTTGCACATTTGTGGGGAAGTGTGTATGTTTTTGCGTGTGTGTGCATTCCGGTCATGAGCTTTATTCATCATGTGTGGTGGCAGCACAGCCTATAGGAAATAAATACAGATATATTATGACTTCATACCAATAATCAATATGTCCATTGTGATGTCAGTGCCTTCTGCCACACAGAGAGGAAATGGCAGAACATAATACTGAGTGGCGTAGATGGATTCAGACACACTAGGAAGTGGAGAGCAGGAATTTTTTAAGAGATCAGTCAAAGCATCTATGTGCAGGACTTCTGATGCTCAGAGGCTTTGTGTGAAGCTAAATCAGTTGATATCCTGGGCTCACCAGAGGTAATATATACAACGAGCAGCCCTTTGCTGTTGTTAACTGGAATTCCAATGGATGAAGAAATATATTAATGTGGAAAAATGACCAAACACTTATGGTCCATCGAATTGTAGTCAGCACTGTCACAAGTTCAAAACAGTTCAGAACTGGAGGAACTACAAAACTGAACAACAAAAAGGGTTATCTAGGTCAGCGATAATTTGGTTTAGGATATTCATATTTTGTGGATCGAGTGAAGCCTTAAAACAACCAATAACAACTACCAAAACAAAGAGGTAATATAAAAAAACATTGGCGATGAACAAACAATAAATGACATGAATAAATGAAACAGAAAGCAACGCATTCCTGAAAACAAATCAAAGTAAGGTTAGAAGCTTTGTTATTTTAGGGGCTGTCATGTTCTTTTGGTAACAAAGTTCCAACAAAATGTTGTTTTGACAGTTTTGCTGGATGAGCTCTGTATTTAGACACTGTTGTTTGAGTGCTTTCTTTGTCCCCCCTGGCTTTATCAAAACGCCTTTAAAAGCCATAGAGCAGTCTGGCTGATTTGAAGCTTGTCATCTGGCTAGTAAGCAAAGGTTCAATATTCTGACAAAAGACCCTAAACTGAGCTAAAACAGAACCGGAGGTGTAATGTCATTTTTGATTCCCTGCCTGGCTCAAACTGGAGAAATAGATTAAGGGCCTTTAACGCCCAACGGTGGCGCCAAGCCCTGCCGAGAGTAGGCTAAGCAAACACCCTCACATATCCAGCGAGAAAACCGCTGCTTAGAGAGTGCACGGCCCCTGCTAGCGTCGCTATAACACACAAACAACTGTTGTGTGGAGCGGAACGCGGCCGAGCGATTCACGTACATAGCCAATGCCCGAACCGGGCACAGGAGATGCAACTCCGCCTCCGCCTCAATAGAATGAGGCGGGGGGTGAAAAGCCTTAAGCACAATATCCCTCGACCGAAAAGAGGAACGCAGTATTAGGTCTGAGCAACGCGAAGGAGCTGTCCTCGTTTAGCAACAAGCAACTCGGGCTGAAAGACAGAGCGGTTAGCTCAACGGCCCGCTTGGCAGAAACCAAGGCCAACAAGAGCGCCGTCTTAAAGGACAGGGCATCCAAAGGGGCCTGAGAAAGAGGCTCGAAAGGATCCCTGGACAATCCGCGCAACACGGTGGGGAGATCCCAGAGTGGTGTAAGCACGCGTGAAAACAGGCCCAACCCATCTAGCCCCACGCAAGAATCTCTTGACCAGTGGATGGCTGAAGATCGGTCCACCATCACAGCCTGCATGGCCAGCCGAAACGGCTGTCGCATAGACCTTGATAGTGGAGAAGGCCAAACCTTTCTCCAATAAGTTTTGCAGAAACGAAAGCACGCTTCCCACCTCGAATTGAGATGGGACAGCATGGTTCCTCTCACACCAATTAGAGAAGGCGGACCACTTCGCTGCATAGAGGGAAGAAGTAGAAGGCGCACGAGCACTCTGAATAGTGTTGATAACCGTCTCAGGCAAACCTTTGCCCTGCAGGATAAACCCCTCAGGAGCCAAACCAACAGCCGTCCCGAGACATCGGGCGGGTGGTGCACCGTCTCTTGGGCCTGTGAAAGCGCATCCGGCCTGAACGGTACCGGCCACGGCGCCGACTGCGAGAGCGTGGCCAGCTCTGGAAACCATAGAGCTGATCGGTTCTCCGGGGCCACTAATATCAGGGACAGTCTCTCCTGTCTGACCCGTTCCAGAAGAGGAAGGATCAGCTGGAGCGGGGGAAACGCATACAAGGTGTGTGTGCCAACGCATCTACCACCAACGGGGGGAGACCCCGAGGGCTTAGGGAGAACCACCACCTGCAGTGTGTGTTCTCCCTGGACGCAAAGAGGTCCACCTGCGCCGTCCTGAACCTCTGCCAGATCAGTCTGACAATGTCAGGATGTAACCGCCACTCGTCTCGGCGGGGACCGCCTCGAGACATGAGGTCCGCCCCAAAGTTCTGGGCGCCCGCGATATGCAGGGCTCTCAGACTGAGGAGATACTGATGAGCCCAAAGCCAGAGCTCGACCGCCTTTCGGTGGAGAGCAGGGGAGTGGACTCCCCCCTGTCTGTTGATGTACGCCGCCGCCGACACCCTGTCTGTCCTGATCAGAACGTGGCGGCCGCGCACCAGGTGAAAGAAATGCAACAGCACTTTCTTCACAGCGTCGAGCTCCAACACATTTATGTGTGCTGCAGGGGGCGTGCGCCACTTGTCTCCGACCGAGTGAGAGAGGCACGTTCCTCCCCAAACCGTCAACGCGGCGTCCGTGAAGACCATTACGTAGGACGCCACTCTGCCCAGGGGAACACCCCTGAGAAGGGCGGAGGGTCTTTTCCAATATTCCAGGTCTGGCGACACCGAACGGGGAACGAGGAGCACCCTGAGCTTGTGTCGCCTGGGGTCCAACCGTTGGAGAGCAAAACACAGCTGGAGTCTGCGCATAAAAGGCAGACCCAGGGGGACCACGGGGTGGGCAGCTGCCATCAGCTCTAACAGGCGCATGGTGGACAGTGCGGTCACGTTTCTGCGAACGCGAAAACGGGAGAGCGCCGACAGGATGGCGTCTCGCTGAGGAGGCGAAAGCATCGCAGTCATGGTGGCTGAGTCTAGGCAAAGCCCCGAGTAGACTGTCTGCCGGCTGGGGAGCGGGGAGCTCTTCTCCCAGTTGATGGCAAAACCCAGGAAGGAGAGAATCGTTCCCGGTTCGGGGCGATTCTCACGGGCTCCTCCCACCAGCAGGCCGGGAGGAAGCGGGGTCCAGGCCGGTCCCAGCGTTCCGGGGGGCCGCCTCCATGATCAGAACGCCGAACAGGGACGTGGAAGTAAGCATCCTTGAGATCCAGGGATGTGAACCAATCGCCCTCTCTCACACACCGGAGCAACGCTCCGACAGTGAGCATTCTGAATTTCCTCGCGGTAATGAATCTGTTGAACACGCGAAGATCCAGAATCGGTCTCTTTTCCCCTGACTTCTTGGAAACCAGGAAGTAGCGGGAATAAAACCCTAGGTGAGACTCGTGGGGGGGGAACGACAGTGATGGCCCCCTTCACCAAGAGACCTCTGCTGCCAGAGCCATGCTCGCAGCCGGGTCCCGTAGCTTGGTCTCCGCCAACCCCATAAAGGGTGGGGGACGACGCTTGAACTGTATGGGATGGCCCCATCTCAACGTGTCGTCCAACCACGATGGTAGAACGAACCGCCGACAATCTGTCTCTGGAGGCGGTCGGGGGTCAGCGGCTTTTCGTTAGGGCGCCGTTCGGCGCCCGGACAGAGAAGCGCTGCCAGGGGAGGCTCCAGGCGAGGGATCCCCCTCGCCTGAGTATCGGCCAACCCCTCCACATTGGTGAAATCCGTGAAGGATTTTCACCGGGGCCTTCAGGGTCGAAGGGTCCCCAGCGGCAGCAGTGAACAGGTGCTGCACAGGCGGGAACAGGGGGCACTGGGTAGCCCGCCGGGAAGAAGATGGGGTGCGAAAGCACTGCATCCCGTATCTGATGATATGCCCTGCATATCATCAGATATGGGGACGAGAGGCAGGGCCGGCATGGGAATCCCCTTGATGGCCGCCGCCTCACCCATGATCTCCAGAAGAGATCGGCCATCGCGGTTTCCAAAGTTGGACGACGGTGGCGGTTGTAACCCGGGACGACTAAGGTTTTCTGAAGTTGTAGGAGAAATAGCTATTCCACGTGTGAATAAGGGCTATTATTTGGCCATAAACTGAGCCATTTGAAGTTTGAAATTCATGTGGTCATGCTTCGGCTCAGCGAAGACTGCAAACGCGCTGTCAAAATATCAACATGTCAGGTTCAAATGCGCTCATGGCGCATTTGAACCTTTCAGAACAACCCATTTTAGATTTGTGTCGGGAGTAAATTATCCGCCGGTATAATTGCAACAGCGACTGATACAGAATCTGCCCAAAAAGCTACTTGCGTTTCACGCTTTTCATTTGTGTTTATGACTGTTAAAATAGGGCCCTAACAGTTAATGTGAATGTGAAATTCAATTTTTGAGCTGAATGAATAAACGTTAAGGAAATAACTACTAAACCGGTAATCCAGATTATTAATGGCGTCCTTTTCAGTTCACTTCAAAACAAATCTAATGGTAAGTATGGCTGTCCTTTGCATATTTTTGTATATCCTTAAGTCAATTTGGCCAGTAAAACCTTTGAATCAGGGTATCACATATTGGTAAACATTGAACTCATTGTTCCATCTCAAATAACTTCAGTGTGCCCAAAGGGTATTTTCACTTGTTCTGATTTAACTGGACCAGCTCCACTATTTACATTTCATCTGAAGACCTAAAACAAACAACCTTCCCTTCTTTTTTTTCCAATCACTCTTAATCATACAACTCCGCCTTTTGAGATTGCGTGCCTTTACTCTGTGTGGATCTTTACTATTGTGTGTGGTCGCCTTTTTGTGGGGTAATTGCTGAGCCTTGCCGTCCATAATAAACCTTCACGTCAATAGATGTATCTCTGTGTCGACGGCTGTACTGAAGGTTAGTGCAGTGTGCCCCACTCAACAGGGGGGCCCCTGTGAGGCAGGAATCCAGCCTTCGGTTTGTAGTGCACAGAGCAGCCTCCTGCCAGGCATTACTGATTCTTACTGTATGTAGTGGAGTCAGTGTTGGAAGCACACCCACAACTGCTGCTGGGTACTGTACTGTGTGTAGTACCGTGTACTGTGTGTAGTCGCTGGTGTGCCGGTATCCTCCTGCGTCCCTCCTCTCCTTCCTCTGTTCACTGTCATTGATTCCTTTCCTACTCTCCCCATCCTTCCTCGTCTCTCTTCTTCTCTGTGTATATTTATTTATTTGACGTCTTCTCCATTTTCTCTTACTTTCCTCCTCAACCCTTCTCTCTCTCTTCTATCACAGCTTGTTCTTTCCTTTCTCTCTACTCCCTTCTCTCTCCTTTTTTCTTTTCTTACTGTTTCCTTGTTTCCTTCTTACCTGCCATCGCTATCTCCTCTCTCTCTTTTCTCCTTCCTCCTCTCCGCCCTCTCTCCATGTGCCACCCACTTTTCTATCTTCCTCTTCCCTTCTCTCCCTGCTTTCCTTTCCTCTGTTCCCTACTCCATCCATCTCATCTATCCTCCTTTTCCTTCCCTACTTCTATCCTTGCCAAACCATCCTCATTCTCTCTGTCCCTTCATCCTTCTTCCCTCTCTCCCCTTGCATTTACATTTTATTTTACTCCTCCACCTCCTCCTGTCCCTTCAGCTCTTCCTCTCCTCCTCACCATTACCCACCATTACCCCCCCCCCCTCTCTCTCTCTCTCTCTCTCTCTCTCTCTCTCTCTCTCTCTCTCTCTCTCTCTCTCTCTCTCTCTCTCTCTCTCAGTAAGCCGCTCTAAATTCAACTCTGTAACGTTTAAATTCCATTTTCCTTCCGTCCGTTGGAATCCACTATCTTAACTGCATTAGTGCTGAGTTGGTACAACCCCCCTAAGGTCAAAGTCTGTGTGTGTGTGTGTGTGTTTGCATGTGTGCGTGTGAGGGACTGGCGTGGTCACCCCGCGCATTAGGGATAAGGACTCACTGGACTGGAGAAGTGTGGACAAAATACGAGGGGTGGCAGTTACGTTTGGAAACATACGTTTTATTACTTCAAACAAAGGCAAGTCCAAAGATATATGAACAAAAATAAATCCAGCGTTCCAAAATATAAATGAATGTATGAAAAAGCTTTTAGAAACATAGCGTAGCAAACTTTAGCAGAGCTTAGCAAAACGTTAGCATACCATAGCGTTTCTAGTACTGGCCTTGCATCAAGCCAGCACCTACCAATTCAAAACAAAATGAGGCACCCCTTAAATAAGGAAATTATATTTTACCATTCAAGGCCAGTTGGGCCATACCTCTACCATGGGAAACATTTCATTGCTAAGGGTATCATTCAATATAACTGAAAAGAAACTAGATTGTATGAAAAAGAATATCAACATTTAGATAAATTACCCATTACCAAATATGTATATATATATATGCACACTAGGGATCGACCGATATATCGGTCGGCCGATATTATCGGTCGGCCGATATTATCGGCCGATATTCGCGTTTTTTACGTGTATCGGTATCGGCCGATACGCGGCTGATTTTCACCGATTTTTTTTTTTTTTATTTTATTTTTTTTTTCTTGTTCTACCTCAGCTGTTTTTAATATTTGTTAAATATTCTTAATCTACTTGTTCTTACTTGTTCTACTTCACCTGTTTTTACTATTTGTTAAGTATTGTTTTTTATATTAAAGTCCAATAAATATTCCTTAAAAAAAAAAAAAAAAAAAAAAAAACGGCTCAAGAAAATCGGTATCGGCGTATCGGCGTATCGGCTAAGGCTGATGAAAAAATATCGGTATCGTATCGGCCCTAAAAAATCGGGATCGGTTGATCCCTAATACACACACACCATGTGCGCAACATATAAATACATACAAAACAGCTGTTTACACCCAACACCCCCCTGGGCTATTCCCTGTGCCCTCTGTCCTGAGATTCAATGTCATACTGCAGGGGTCGGCAACTGTCGGCCCGCGGGCCATAACTGGCCCGCCAGAAATAATATCTGGCCTGCCAGATTATTCTTAAGTTTTATGTTTATTATTATTTTTTTTTTTTAGAATATCGAATTTTTTCTTTCACAACCGTTTTAGAATTCAATTGTATCAAATCCTGCTACTACTCCCGAAAGGTTAGAGACACACTCGTCACAGGCACGCGTAAGCTGCGAGGGGCTGAGCGGGATTTATTGGAAACTATGCAATATTAAATGAAACGGAACCCCCCTCTATAGGCTTATATACAACAACCATGGCGGCCCGACATTACGTATTTTGTGTGATACTGCACGTAGAGAAAGGCAGGAGCTGTTGTCAAAAGTCTGCAAAAGATTTAAGACGCCAAGCTCTGAGACTCTGCTGTTTAACGCAAGTAGGGTCTCTGATGAGGCTACTTCGCCTACAGCTCTTCTAACGTTTGGTAGGCTAGGAACAGAGGTTTGTGTTTGTGCGCAGTCAGTCTGCACCCGCTATGGTGTGTGTATATGTGCGTGTGCGTGTGTGCGCGCAGTCAGTCAGCACCCGCAATGGTGTGTGTATGTGTGCGTGTGCATGTGTGTGCGGGCAGTTAATCAGCACCCACCGTGGTGTGTGTGTGTGTGTGTGTGTGTGTGTGTGTGTGTGTGTGTGTGTGTGTGTGTGTGTGTGTGTGTGTGTGTGTGTGTGTGTGTGTGTGTGTGTGCAGTCAGCACCCGCCGTGGTGTGTGTGTGTTGTGTTGTGTGAAGTGTTTTAAGAGTGGTTGGCTGCTTTTTTAGGTGCGCACACTGCCCTCTCTGCAGCATAAGGCCTTTCTACACTGCCAAGCCGGTTCGGTCGAGGCTTGGCACGCCCAGCGATTTCACCGTCTTATTTCAAGTTTCCTGTGTAAAACCGAGGGGGTAAAATCCCCCGTTCGTCACGGCGCAGGCTTTCTTGGTTCACTGGAGAAGGCGGGGCTGCGCACGGAGTCCAGACCTCTTTATAATAATTTGCATATTCCCGAATGTTTTTATTTTTTTTATGAATAAAGACACCCGCATGCAAGAATGAGTTCTGTAAGCTACTAAACGCGAGCAACTACTTACAAGGGCAAAAACGGCAACATATTCTTTATTTTAATGACCACTTTTGAGATAGGGACGGGTTAGGGGTTTTTATCCCGACAAAAGCCTCGTAAGGACAGTTCCTCTGTGTCTCTCTCGTAGATCGCACCATCTTTCAACGTCTTTGTTTAATATGAATGCATCACCTTCTCTCACGTGATCATCAGCTCGCGGATTTCACTTTCTCTCCAGTTAGAACTGCTCATGATGATATCGCTGCGTTGTCTCTGTGGAGACAGTGCAGCAACACCTCTACCCAAGGTGATCAGGCATGACATTTACGTGATTAGGGCATACACTTGTTTATATGTACGTCTTTTAAGAGTCATCTAGTGCTTGGTTGGCATGTGACTAAGCCAGCTGACGGGCCTTCGTCGCAGTTCCAGATGCACTTTCATTAATCAATTCCTTGAACTAGCATTTGATAATGTTCTGGCCCACCACCTATTGGCTGGAAAACAAATTGCCCCGAGGCCAAACTTTGTTGCCGACCCCAGCCGAATTGTACTCTGCCAAAGTAGATGGCAGAGTACAATTCCCTACCATCCCAATGATCATACTAATATAAGATAGGCCTATATATATAATATAACAATATAATATACTGCTAATAATAGTTTCTGTGTTATTAGAGACATTGAGAACGGGGAGGGTTTCACCTTCTCATGTGTGTTTGTGCGTGTGTTCACGTGTATGTATCTGCATATGTGTGTGCGTGAGTGCGTGTGTGTGTGTGTGTGTGTGTGTGTGTGTGCGTGCTTGTATGCGTGTGTGTGTGTGTGTGTGTGGAGTGGGCGCTGATATAAAGGAGGGGATAATGGAGGAACGTTTTAATGAGATAAAGGTTAAATTACCTTCTCCATACATAGATCTCATGAACTGCTTGTTTTTGCGTTATTGAGCAAAATTAAAATTGATTTTGATTTTTGTATTCCTTACTGTATGTTGTACGTCCTTGTAGCCTAGTTAATGTACGCACTTAATGAATGTCATTCTTACCGATATAGTTCTCAGTTGTGTAGCATAGCTGTCATTGTTGTTAAAGGGAAATGTTATATTCTATGAACATCCTTACTGTACCGACAGCTATATTAATTTTGTTTTACTTTTTATGACAAACGTAATTATTGTAAGTCGCTTTGGATAAAAGCGTCTGCTAAATGCCCTAAATGTCCATGTAAATGTAAACCGCACTTTGTAAGTCATATTATTAAACCATTAAACAAGGTAATATACAGTTTACAAAAAGTGTGATCAAATCCTAATAGTTATTAAATCATAACATAGCATTCTGCAACAGCCTAAAAGGGGAGAGTTTTGTCGCTCTCCGTACGATTCAATCAATCCTCAGGGATGTATTACGTCACTAATTTGGTGCTAATGATCTGGATTTCAATGCCAGGAAGATTAAGGAGAATATGAATATATTTTTACAATTATTTTTATTATTGTCTAATGTGAATAAATGATAATCTAAGTTCTACATGTCTAGTAGTCTACATGAATTTTTAATATAATTTATGTGTGGAGACACATGGAACAATATATGGCAAAAAAATAAATTAACGCCGTTAATAACGCGTTAAACTGACAGCACATGAATATATATATGAATGTGCTGTCAGTTTAACGCGTTATTAACGGCGTTAACGCAAACCCATTTTATCAGCGTTAATTTTTTTATCGCGCGATCAACACTCTTTTGGCTAGGCAAACGTTTTCGTTTTTTCTACTGCTGTCTAGCAACAACTAGTCACGTTAATAAAATTACATCACCATACCGGATCTAGCTACACCGGAAAAGAAGCAACAAGCACGCCGCACAAACTTGTTGGGGCAAGCAAGGATACGGAGCGGGGGAAAAACTCCTCAAAAGTGTGTGTGTTTGTGTGTCACTCTGTTCGATCCTGCACGAGAGTCCAATGTTGTCATCAGCTGTTGAGTCTTTCCGACCAATTGCAGTTCAAAGCCCACCTGGGCTGTACCACCTCGGGAGGGGGCGCTCAGTTACTCCCCTCTATCATGGGCGTCAGTTTGGTTTGAAATGTGCTGGGGACAGAGACCCATTCGGACGTGCATTTTTAGAAGTGCTGAGTAAAATGAGGATACACTCTTTTTTCTCTCTTGAGTGCCGTTAATGAAAGGTTCTGAAAGACGGCATGTAGCTATAATGACGAAGAAATAAAAAGCATACAAAATCTGTCTGGCACGTTTTATGAAGAAAACGTTTCCAAAAAGCATCGGACATATGACCCACTATGTTCTGCTCCATGTATCTAATGTTAACAACGTGACATGATATGGCTAAGCTAACAACATAAAAAAAGAGGAGCTAGGAAAAATAAATTAACTGTGTGTTTAAGTTCAGAAGGGCCAAACGTGTGGCTACACACAGCACTACAAAAGTCATCAAGATTGAAAAATAAAAAAATATTTGTTGCACAGCTGAACGCTGTATCACATCATGAGCTGGCTGTTCTCAATTCACAACCAGGGGTGGACTGGCCATCTGGCATACCGGGCATCGTCCCGGTGGGCCGTTGACCCAATGTGGGCCGGTCTGGTCCGCTATGTTTTGTTTTTTTCTCTCTCTCTAAATTCCCTCCAATTGTGCCGGCCAATGGGCAACAGAGAGCTAGCAGTGTGTGGCCAGCATCGACGCATATTATTGGTCTATGTTTGTCATTGTCAATCAATCATGGGCTGACTGGCTCAGAGAGCCCTGACAGTGCTGTCAATCACAACACAAACCAGCGGGACCTCATGGCGCGGGCCGGAGTCGTGGGAGTCGGGAGGGAGCTGAAAATGGATAAGCGTAAGAAAACTGCGACTCTCTGGAGGTGGAAGCTGCTAAATGTTCAAATTGTACAGACCTATTTGGTGCCGGGGTCAAAGTAACGTTAGCCTGGGGCTAGCTAGGCTGCATCACATGTCCAAAACAAAACGTTTTTACATTGAATGTGATGTGACCTAATTAACTGCATACTTGTGACAACATATTAGCCCAGAGTTGAAGGGCTGTGACTGTTGGTAGTTGTGGTTGATTTTGTTTAAATATGCCGAATTGTGATATTATGGGTTATTATTGTTCAGATGATTTAGTTAAGATAGCTAACAGCTTCTAACGTCAGCAGTCTCTTGTTGCCATAGCATCAGTAAACATTGACATGGACTAACTAGCTGTAAATGGAGATGCAGAACCATGCTGTATTGTAAATACAGATGAGATACTTTGAATTTTAGCACAAAATACAAGTAAGGAAATAATTTGTTTAATTTGCAATATTTGCCATTGAATGTATTGTAATCTTTCAATTCATTTATTGTTTACTGAGGTGATGACTATTACATGTGGTGAGAGGAATGCAATATGTGTATGTTTAAAGATTTATGTGAAGAAACGTGTGATAAAATGACAATTGGTAATTCATAAATGTCTCTTTATATTATCTGCTACCATCATCTCCTGTCAAACAGGTTTTCCTGACCTAATATAAGTTCTTCAGAGAGAGAGAGAGAGAGAGAGAGAGAGGGGGGGGGAGAGAGAGAGAGATTCATCTTGACTTTGCAAGTTTACTATGCAACATGTTTCGTCTCAGATTGAAACAAAGGTTTATTTCCTGGTTGAAGATTTTCATATTGATGATTTTAATTTCAAACATCTGCATTTCTTTTAAGTTCAATTAACAGTTATGCAGGTAGGTCTTGGGGCTCTTTTGAGACTTAAGTCATCCTTCATGACAGATACATTTGTTCACCAAGTGTCACTCCGTCACAAAAAGTCTACATGGCTACATATACTTGTCACTCAGTACACAGATACTGAGTACAAGTTCTGTTTGCTGTTTCTTGCAGGTCATGAATTTGGTTGAATTAGTGTAGCTGGCTGGCTGCGGACGAGGAAGTAGGGCTATATATATAGATATAACCATAAATAGAGAATTGATATTTTTTGTTTTTATCTATAGCTGTGTGAAAAAGTCTAATGTCTAATATGAGAATGCATATCTGTTCAGACCTGTAATTAATTTCTTAGACTTTTTCTCGCAGCTACAGATAAAAAACCTTCAATTCTCTATTTATGGTTTCACAATGACTGAGTCACAGTTGAAACAAATGAGTTTCAGCTCTAATGCTGCTACTCTCTGTAATATGTTTCTATTTAGATTATTTGTCAGGATATTTTGTTATTATTGTCAGAGGCTGGTTTTAACTAATGCTGGGCTTAAACCAAAAGATTTTCACATTCACAGACTAAAAACTGCAAGAGAGAATTTAGCGTTGGTCAAGTGTGATATTTAACAAGGGTTTTGTAGATATGTAGATATGGGGGTTTGAGATGCAGCGACCACAGGATGTCTGTTAACTTCCTGTTCAGGTTTCATGCCTTTCTTGTCAGCAGCACAAGAGACACAAAGAGAAACTTGAAAAAAAAAAGCAACAACTGCTATTTGCAGTGCTGTACTATTATTCGGATGTATTTACTTGATTAAATTGTTTTAATAAAGTACATACAGGGTTCTTCCCGTTCGTCTCGTCCCACCCCTAGTGCTGATAATGTAGTGGGCTGGTCTGGACAGAAAATGCCAGGGCTGAATTTTTGTCCCAGTCCACCCCTGTTCACAACACACATTCCATAAAAAATAGCCTACATCAGGCATTCTGACCAAAACTCATGCACTCCTCCCCACAATAATTCCAGAATTCAAGCAAAGCAAGAATGGCCAAAAGTAACTTTGTGTCAACAAGAGACTGACTCCACCGACCATCAGTTGCAAGTTAAACAGCCGACCAATTGAGTGCAAAAAACACAAAAGACCTCGCCACAGCACCAGCAAATCTTAAGCAATAAATATCGCGTTTTACCTTTATTTATGTGACAGTGGTCTGCAGATGCATCCGGTGGTGTAGCCTACCACATCCATTTATCTAGGCTATTGAAGTTTTACGGTAGGCCTACCACTGTCATGCACCTACCCGATGTCAAGTAGACCGGGTTGAATTCACTGCTGGTCTCTCTTCTTGTATCCATCTTACCAAATATATTTTATTCCTGTCCTTCTCAATACTCTCTGATCTCACTAAATGGCTAGCAGCACGAAATCAAGGGATATTTAGAAGAGTTAACTATGACATTAATGTGATTAATCGCGATTAAATAATTCAATCGCTTGACAGCACTAATATGCATGCACAAACAAAAAAGGAAAAACAGATGCAAAAAATCTGAGATGGAAGCACGTAAAGAAATGGTTTTGGGAGCTGGGAGCCAGTAGGGGACATCGCTTGAAGATTTTTCATTTGCATGTAGCTGTCAGCTGATGACTTTATTTTGCAGTGTTTGTAGCAATGGAAGAGAAGATTTTTGATCTTGTGTCTGTGTGTCTTTGTTGGTTAGTGTGTTTGCGATTGTTTGTGTGTATCTGTGTGTGTGTGTGTGTGTGTGTGTGTGTGTGTGTGTGTGTGTGTGTGTGTGTGTGTGTGTGTGTGTGTGTGTGTGCGTGCGTGCGTGCGTGTGTGTGTGTGTGTGTGTTAATGTGTAATTTTGTTTTTTTGTCTGTGGATGTGTATGCAATTTAATTTGCATCACTTGTCAGCAATGGAGGAAATTATTCCGACTATATAGCAGTCTCAAGGAATATGTTGTGGTATAAATCCAATGATTTGTGTGTGTTTGAGTGTGTGTGTGTGTGTGTGTGTGTGTGTATGTGTGTGCCTGTGTGGTGTGTGTGCGTGTGTGTGGTATGTGTGTGTGTGTCTGTGTGTGTGTGTTTGTGTGTGTGCGTGTGTTCTAACCTTAATTAGATTAAAAAACTTTTCAAACTCCTAGTGGTCATTTGATAAACTGTGTTTTAGGAGCACTGTGGCCTCACTTTATCATTTGATGAGAAAATGGGAGGCTTGAATGGTTTCAATCGCACTCACTTAATCACACTCTCTCTCTGTCTCTCTGCCATCAGTCCCTAACCCTTTTCTTCCACTCACTTACCCACCTGTCTTCACCCAGTCCATCTGTTGTTGGAGAACAGTAAATCTGTTTGGATGTCTATGTGTTTGTTTGTGTTTGTGTTTGTGTGCCTGTGTGCGATTGTTTGTGTGTGTGTGTGCATGCGCAAGTCTGCGTCTGTGTGATTTGTGTGCATGGTTTTTGTGTGTGTGCGTGTGCGTGTGCGTGTGCGTGTGTGTGTGTCGTAGCATAACTTTCAGCATTGCTCGAAACTTTGGCGAATGCCTCGGGGCCCTATTTTAACGGTCTGAAGCGCCATGCGCAAGTAGCTTTGTGGGTGGGTCTATGGTGATGTTGCTATTTTACCGGCGCAAAAATGACTCTTGCGCCCGGCGCAAATCTAAAATGGGTTGGTCTGAAGTAGCCTAATAGGTGTGGTTTGGGCGTAACGTGCAATAAACCAATGAGAGTGCCGCCTCCCATCCCCTTTAAGAGCCATGAGCCCATTTGAATCCAACGAGTTAATATTTTGACAGCGTGTCTGCAGTCTCCGATGAGACAGATGCACATGAATTTCAAACTTCAATTGGCTCAGTTTATGGCCAAATAATATGGCCTAATTCACACATGGAATAAGGTTTTCTCCCACAACTTCAGAAATACTGAGTCCTCAAATAAATTTTGGCAAAGAGAACTTAACACACATATGATATGCGGTAACTGTGGTTCTATTTAATGATATACGCAATACATTATGAACATAGTTTCTTATCAGTATTGTATGCATTATCGTTATCGATGTATATACGTTAATAGACATTGCCATAGACTGTGTTATGCGTTATGTTTAGTTTGCGTGTGTTTAAACAGATGGACGCACACACGCGCACCCGCATTCATTCATTATTTTACACATACACACACGCGCGCCCGCATTCATTCATTCATTCTCACTCGCGGTAAAACAATGTTTTCTCATGATCAAATACTCATCAATCCTAAAAGTTATGGGCATGTACATGATCTCTGTGTCAAGAAAATATGTGTTTGCTGTACGGTGTTTGCAGATGCATTGATTTAAAAGTACAACTTATTACCGCTGTATCAGCAAAATAATTTACCAAGAATGTGTGGCTAGGTAGATGAAAGAAGAAAAGTGTATGCTCAAGGTGCACAAGCAACATTATGCATGCGCCCTTAAAATAGCATCTGAACAACGCGCCACTGACTTTAAACCAGGTATTTCCTGGTTTGTGGTGCAAGTGATTTCTGAAACTGCAAAATAGCAGCAGGGAACGTTTGCACCAGAACGTGCCTCCTCCTTTCCCCGAACCACCCCTTGGAGCGCAAGATCATTCCATAATTTACGGACGCGTGGCGCAGTAGGGAAAAGAACGCTCTGCGCCAGTTGCAAACTAGCAACGACACATGCGCCAGTGAGAAAGTCTTCTTCTTCTTTCGTGTATCATCAGATGGCCAACTCAGTGTCGTGCAGCCACGCCCTCGTCTCTGGTCCTAAGTCAAATAGGCCAGCTTCTGAGGGTGGGCTGTAAAGGGGGAAGCCCGTGTTTATGTGCTCGGCAGTCTGTTCAGGTTCGCCACACTCGCATGACGCACTGTCCGATAGGCTCCACTTCTTCAGAGATGACTTGAAGCGGCCGACCCCAGTACGTAGACGGTTCAGCGAGGTCCACAGGTGGCGTGGCAGGTCTTCTCCTTTTACACCGCCTCCTGGGTCACTGATGTATCGTTGGATGCGGGAGGGCCCAGCCGTCTCCCACGTCTGTTTCCAGGATGCTGCCAGCCAGGCATCTCTGGACAAGTCATCAGGGATAGACTGTAGCATCTCTGGTGCTGCCTTGTTGTAGGGATGGCGAGACTTGAGCCTGCCTGGTGGTGCCCGTGTAATTGTGGCTTTGTGCAGGATGTGCCAGTCGTACTTCTGGGCTTTTCTTGCCAGGGTGAGGGTAGCTGCATCCCATCGGAGACTGGCCGGGGCAATTCCAGCAAGGACTGGCAGGTGGGACACATGGATGGGTTTCAGGCAACCAGTTACTATCTGGAGGGCGCTGTTGATGGCCGTATCTACCTTGTTCACGTGTGGACTTCTGCTCCAGGCAGGGGCACAATATTCGGCTACGGTTAGGACAAGGGCTTGCGTGGATATGCGTAGGGTCTGGGGGGAAGCTCCCCAAGTCGAACCCGCCAGGCGTTGAATGAGAGAGACTCTTGCTGTTATCTTGGCCTTCACTTCATCCAGGTGTTGCTTATAGGACAGCGTCCGGTCCACGCGTACATCAAGGTACTTGGGGGCTTGCTGAAACTCTAGGCGGTTGTTGCCAACATACACGTCCAGTTCCCTTCTTGCTTCCCGATTGTTGAGGTGGTATGCTGCAGACACTGCCTTGCCCATGCTGAGCTGAAGGTGCCACTTATGGAGGTAATCTGCCAAGATGCCCATGTCTCGGTTGAGACCATCTTCCATCGCCTTCCATGTTGGGCGTCGAAACATGATGGCCAAATCGTCCGCATAGCCGTACTTGGCAGATGTTGTATCCGGCAGGTCGTAAATGTAGATGTTGAATAAGATTGGTGAGAGGACGGAGCCTTGCGGAACACCGTTCTTCAGCCTACGAAGCCTGCTGGTCTGGCCATCGCTGGTCCGTAGAGTGAAGCAGCGGTTCGATAGCATCTCCATGATGAACCTCACCATGTGCCGGTCCGGGATTGTCCTCAACAGTTTCAAATGGAATCCAAGGTGCCACACGGTGTCATAAGCGGCTGTCAGGTCCTGGAATACTGCCCCAACTTTCTCGTTATACTGAAAGCTGTCTTCGATGTCCTGAGTGAGTAGCGTTACCTGATCCACTGTTGACCTGCCTCGACGGAAGCCAGCTTGTTCCTGTAGGTGTTGTGGGTCCACAATTGGCTCGATGCGGCTGTGAATCAGCCTCTCCAGGATCTTATATGGGACACAGAGCAGAGAGAAGGGCCTGTAGGACATTGGGTCTTCGGCAGGTTTATTCGGTTTTAGCAAGGCTATGACAGAAGCTCGGCGCCAGGACCTTGGTAGCTTGGACCTCTGGAAGAATGATGAGAAGAATGAGCATAACCAGCTAGATGTTCTTTCACTTTGGTGTATGACAAACTCTGGGTGTATATTGTCTTCGCCTGGTGACTTGCCCGGCTTCAGTTTGTTGATCGCTGCACTTAGTTCGGCCATTGTGAAGTCTCCTGAGAGGTTGGCATTGGCGCTGGCTGCCCTGGAGAGGGACAATACCTCGCACGAGGTCAGTCGTGTGAAGTTTTTGTCTGCATCTGGGAAGCGGCCATTGTGACAGTGAGAAAGTAAATTGCTCTGGATGCAAGATAGGGCCCATAGAAGGATTCGAGTATGGCTGTGGACATGCCTGCCCCCTTCAACTTCCATAGGAAGTAGAGCCGTTGATGGGCCTTCTTGATGGTGTGCATGGTGTTCTCCCGCCAGGTGAGCGTGTTGGTAAGGTGCAGGCCAAGGTATTTGAATGTGTGAACCCTCTCCACAGCTGCGTTGTTGATGTAGAGGGGGGGAGGGATAGGGCCCATCCTGCGGGAGTCCACAATCAACTCCTTTGTCTTCTTTGTATTCAGGATCAGGTTGTTTTTCATCCAGTATCCAATTGCAGAGTGATGGAGCGAGACCGAGTGCTGACAGCTTGTTGACCAGTGTCTGTGGAATGATTGTATTGAAAGCAGAACTAAAATCAAGAAAAAGTAGTCTCACATATGAATTGCTCCATTGTCGCCAGATGTGTGAAGGCTTGGTGGATAAAGGCAGAAACTGCATCATCAGTCGAACAGTTCTGCCTGTAAGCGTACTGGTGACAGTCGGATGTGATGTCAATGGGGTTCTTGATATGTGACCACCCTCTCAAATGTTTTCATGATGATTGGGGTTAGAGCAACAGGTCTATAGTCATTGAGACAGGTGACCCTCTGGGCTTTTGGTACCGGAATGATGGTGGATGTCTTAAGACATGTTGGTACAGTGGCCTGTGCCAGGGAGGTGTTAAAGGTCCCATGACATGAGAATCTCACTTTATGAGGTTTTCTAACATAAATATGAGTTCCCCTAGCCTGCCTATGGTCCCCCAGTGGCTAAAACTTGCGTTTGGTGTAAAACGAGCACTAGCTGTTCTGCTCGCCTTTGAAAAAACGGAGGCTCAAGTGTGCTGATTTGGAATGTCTGTATTTAGGACGTCACCAAGAATCTCAGCTCCTCCCCTTACTCTGCCTGGCCCGCCCAGAGACGTTTGCCCGCCAATGAGACTCGACCGTGCGAGCGCCACGTGTGTGTGTGTGTGTGTGTGTGTGTGTGTGTGTGTGTGTGTGTGTGTGTGTGTGTGTGTGTGTGTGTGTGTGTGTGTGTGTGTGTGTGTGTGTGTACACACACTGTAACGCAAGTGTTTCTTGTCGGTTCTTTGACGTGTCTTGTATTTCCACAACGAGACTGTAGTAAGGGTTATCTGAGCCATGGTTGGGAAGGAATTGGGGGAAAGGAACTTTGGCTTTGACTCGCTGAAGTACATGAACTGCGACATGCCGCCGGTTGCCGCGAGGCACCATCGCCCGGCAGTGGGCAGCCGGCAGCAGGCAGCTCGCGGTTCAGTCGACTTCAGGTTGATGTGAAAGTGGAAGAACCAGAGACGTCGCAGAACCCGACAAAGTCGTTTGTGATTCATAATATCGTCTGGAAGCGCACACAGCTTTTGGCCGTGATAATGTATTAAATGATATAGATTTCTATGTATTATATGATATTATTTAGATATAGAGCTCCAGGACTGTAACGCAAGTGTTGTACACTTCCTTGTTATTTGGATAACCGTTCTGCTTTTGGTGTTATGGCGCATAACACGTCGGACTCTCGTCTCTGGTATTTCTACAACGAGACTCGTATTGGGGGTAAACTCAGCCAAGGTTGAGAATGAATTGGGGGGAAGGAACTTTGGCTTTGACTCCCTCAAGAACATGAACCACGACATGGAGGAGAAAGGGATTGTTGGCGGCGAATGTCTCCCTCTTGAGCCCCGCTGAGGGACCACCGCCAGAGGCGGAGGTGCCTAAGCGCTGCCCGGCAACGATCCCTTTCTCCTCCTTGTCGCGGTTCAGTATAATTCACATTGAGGACGTTGAAGAATCAGGAACGTCGGAGGACCCAACGCGGTCGTTTGAGATTCATAATATCGGCTCACACAGCTTTTGGCCGTGATAATATATATTATATGATATAGATATCTATGTAGGCTATGTATATATAATATTTAGATATAGAGCTCCAGGACTCCCGTGTGTTCTAGAATATTTACAGAACACGGCTAAAGGCTGTGTGCGCCTCGCCATTGCGATACATCCACTGTAAACAGAGCGCATGGTACCGTGGCTGCAAGCTGCTCAGGGCCACACCCCCACCCTCCTCCTTGACCCGCCTCGCTCCTCCTCATTTGCATTATAGCTACAGACACCAAAACAGCGCATTTGGGGGAAGCTCAATGTGCGACTGGCTCGGAGTGGCTGTAACTCTGCACCACGGCTGAATTTCGGGAACGTCTTTGAATACTGTGTTAGTTGCCCACTAATACCTATATTAAAGAATACATACAATAGCATGTCATGGGACCTTTAAAGATGTCACACATCTTTAGCATCCCCTGAGAGTTGGCATGCACAGTCCTTTCGGGTTAGGGTTAGGGTTCTAACCCTTTTGGACATGACCCGGAATATCGTCAGGTCCAGCTGCTTTCTGGATTTATTTTCTGTAGCAGGAGTGCAACCTCCCTCTCTGATACACTCAGTGTGTAGCCCCCTGGCGAGGATGTAAGCTTGGTGGTAGGGGAGTTATTTGAGGTCCTCGAAACAGGCATATAAGTGTTTCAGAGTATCAGGCAAGGAGTGGTCGGTGGGGCATTGTGCATTCTTCTTGTTGTAATTGGTAACACACTTAATGCCCTTCCACATGCTACTTGGGTCATTATGCCGCGTTACCACTGCAGGGTGCGGTACGGTTCGGTTCGCAAAGGTGTGGTACGATTTGCGTTTCCACCGCCAAAAGTGGGCGTGACCCGGACTTAGCCCCACTCGTTTTGCCCTCGTTTTCAGTACTCCTCCGTTGGGGTACTGAAAACGAGACGAGACGCCTGAAAGGGTACCGGAAAATTCGAGCTACACACCCCCTCCGTTGATTGGTCGACAGAACCGTCACTTCCGGGCGACGTGGGGATAAAATCAAACAAACAGTAGCCTCGAGGTATTATTCTTTTCAATGAACGTGTCACGCAAAACGCTTGCTTGGGCGAACAAGGAGGTGGAGACGATCCTCTGCATTCTTGGGGAGGAAGACGTTGTTTACGATGTTTACGTAGCTGCCACGGCGATCGACATCCGGCCTACCATAAAGGGTACTGTCGGCGGTGGAAACGCAACCTTGGAACTGAGCTGGGCTATACCGCCCCCTCCCTAACGGACTGAGGCGAACCGAACCCTGGAGTGGAAACGCGGCATTAGAGATGAAATGCTCTTGTATCTTAAAAGCATAGTCCGATTTTACTGTCTTTATGCCGGTTGTCAGGCTTCGCCGTGCGCCCCTGGGTGCGTCTGAGTCGCCGCAGCTGAATGCAGTGTCTCGTGCTCTCAGAAGCGAACGCACCTCGCCAATCAGCCAGGGTTTTGGTTAGGGATAATCCTGATGGTGACGTCATCCATAGACTTATTAATGTACGCCAGGACTGATTTTGTATATTCTTCCAGGTTCCCATCATCATCACATCACCATTGCTGAATCTTTAAACATCTTCCAGTCCATGCTTTCAAACAGTCCTGGAGCATAGAGACCGCTCCACTTGGCCACACTGTGATGTCTTTCTCAGTGGCTTTCTTGCTCTTCAGCACAGGGCAGTTTGCAGGGGCCAGCATGATTGAAATGTGATCTGAAGGGCCAAGATGGGGGCGGGGGAAAGCCTGGTAAGTCCCACGTCTTTTGGTATACACTTTGTCGAGTGTATTGTTTAGGGATCGACCGATACAGATTTTTTAGGGCCGATACGATACCGATATTTTTTTATCAGCCTTAGCCGATACGCCGATACACCGATACCGATATTTAGAGCCGATATTTAGAGCCGATACTGCTTTTGCTCCCTCAATCATAAAAATTGCACTGATAACAAATGTTACAAGTCTCAATTTAAAAAAAGGTAATATCGGCCGACCGATATATCGGTCGATCCCTAGTATTGTT
Source organism: Gadus chalcogrammus (assembly GCF_026213295.1). Classification (NCBI taxonomy): domain Eukaryota; kingdom Metazoa; phylum Chordata; class Actinopteri; order Gadiformes; family Gadidae; genus Gadus; species Gadus chalcogrammus. The sequence continues at coordinate 20,628,564 of NC_079429.1, read as the reverse complement.
GCCTCGGGTGGCAATGTTGACATACTGTTGGAACGTTGGGAGTGTTTCCCTCAGACCTACGTGATTGAAATGCCCTGAAACCACATACAACGCCTCAGGGTCTTTGTGTTAATGGTGTCGTGCAGCTCTTCTAGAGCAGCATTGGCATTTGCGTGTAGCGGGACGTAGACGGCGATTATGAAAACAGCGGTGAATTCGCGTAGCAAGTAGTGTGGGCGGCATTTAAAACTAAATGTTCAACTGCTTCAGAGCAGTGGCTGCTAACTATTTAACAGTTTGTGTACCAACCTTTGTTTACGTAGATGCCAATTCCCCCTCCTCTCATCTTCCCTCTCATCCAGCTGGAAAACGGAGTCCGGCATGTTATTCTTTAGCCACGTTTCCACCAGCACCATAACACAGCAGTTCGTCAATTCCTCCTGGCCGAGACGCAGTCGCAACAGGTCCATATTATTGTCAAGTGCACGAACATTTGACAGAAAGAGGGAAGGAATTGGTGGTCTGCGTGCTCCGGCTTTCATCTTGTCTATCAGTCCAGCCCTCTTGCCCTTCTTCTGCCTCCTCGCACGCCGCTTCCTCTTGCCTCTGCAGCCTTGCGATCTGTATTTCCATGCCGTTGTCCTTAGTATTCGCAGTCTACCAAGTTTCGATTTTAGTTTTGGTGAAAGTGAAGCTGCTACCTTCTTAAGTGCTAAAAGTTCAGCGTTACAATATCTAAGGGCGCACTCACACTAGGCAAGTTTGCCTGTTCTGTGCTGCAGGAAGATTCAGCACGATTCCCCCCCCTCCCCACTCCCCCCGCTGGCCCGTGGTCACACTGCTCCCAAAGGCCGTGGCCTGGGCACGATTGCTCCTTCATAAATACATCATCACGTCGTAATACGATAAATACGTCATCACCAAGCGTCCTCGCCGCCATAACAACAATGGAGAAAAACAACGAGATCAACATAGAGAACACAATTGGCACTAACACTCGACTTCGCTATCGCACCAACGTAAACCCACTCGTGAACCGCTTGCTGCTATTGTTTAAAATTATTGTTGTGGGGAAGAAGGTCATGGACCTATAAAGAAAGAAGGGTCGCGCAAGGACTACGTCATCCAGCTCACGTTGCGTATCCACGCGTGTGCGCGTGTCATCTCATTAGCATCTGTACTTTGGCCACGCACACCTCTCCCAAATGTGCCGTGGCCAAGGGGCTGTGCTGGAATAGGGATGGCGTGGTCACACTAGCCAAACGTTCTAGACTTTAGTATGCAAATGAGCTCGGGCACGGGTCCGCGGCCCTAGTGTGAGTGGCCCCTAAGATTCTCACTGAGAGCTAGAGAAGCCGCTGCACTGACGCATGCTGCCATCATGCTTGGCTGTGTGTGTTGTGTGTGTGTGTGTGTGTGTGTGTGTGTGTGGTTTGGTGTGTGTGTGTGTGTTTGTATGTGTGCGTGTGTGTGTGTGCGTGTGACGCACAGCTGGTTTAACAAATGAACCCTTGTTATTGTGTAGGAGAAGTGGTGTGAATCGATAGGAAGGCTGTTATGAGACCCACTGATTCGTTAAATCAGATGTGATCTGTCTGTGTGGGGCCCCGTTTTGTGTGGGTGTGTCTGTGTTTTTTTTTGTGTGAATATATGTGGGTGACATTCTGCTTCTTAGTACCAGAAAGAGTGCGATAATGGGGATATTTTTCACCTGAAATGTGCACACTTCAGATCTTGCAAAGATGCTTGTGAGAAAGTACTCAGCAGCAGCATTCGGGATCTTTTATAGATCGTTTTAGTGTTTGTATGTTACATCATAAGTACTAGTCACCCTTGTTGTCAAAACACCTTGAAGAATATTACTTCGCTTCCGATGTAGATATTGTTATTAAGAGAGAGAGAGAATAATCGTTACAAAGTCAGAGATATCCAGAAGATAAAAATAATCAGATAAAATTGGATAAACAGTTGATGAGAGACAGAAGTTCAGAGAAGAAAGTGAAACAGATGGAGAGCGAGAGAAACGATTGAGAGAGAAAGTAAGAATTATTAACAAAGATACAAACTTGGATGAAACCCTCAACACTTGGTTAGGCATTCATTACATAGCCGGCCAAAATACGTATTAAATATTGGTGAGAGCAGCTAGGGAACAGGCTCTTTTCTGGAGTTCTGGAAGGTTCCAAGGGTCTCTCCCTCACTACAGCATTCAACCGGCCCTCTTTTCTATCAGCCAGGAAGCAAAGACGGTTAATGTCTGCGCCACACCACTAAACAGCTAAAATACGGACGATTTCCGTGTGAACTCTGCATTTCTGTCCAGCAATGCTGTTTTGTGCTGGTGTTACTGGTCTTTGAAGTAGCTAATCTCCCAACCCCGGTCACATATACACCAAACTATTATTAAATAGGAAAAAAAAATCAGTCTTAATAGCAGCATGTGCTATACAGCGCTGTTCAATAATTAATGATTCAAATTGTTAATTTTGGTTGAGTACATTTAACACATTTCTTTCTGAATGTACTTTATGTGGCCAATCAATATTATAATATATATGTATACACAGTAAAACTAAATATATAAAGAGCATTAGACTGGAACAGGAGATAAGTAAAACAAGACCCATGGTTAAGTAAACACTGCTTTGCTTTTGTTGGGATTCAAATGGCAGGACATTAATCATTAACATAGCACAAATAATACAAAACTGAAGGAGATGTAGGATGAGGAAGGAGCAGTTACAGGGGTAACTGCTGACTGTCACAGTCAAAAGGTACTGAGTTTGATCCCCCATTACCACAGGCTACCTGTAAGCATCCTAGAACAAGAACCTAGAACTAAGCCCTACAGGCTCCTTAATGAGATGTATCTGAATTCACTTGAAGTCATTCTGGAATTAGCCTACAAAATGACAACATTTAGAAAATAATCTCTCTCTCTCTCTCTCTCTCTCTCTCTCTCTCTCTCTCTCTATTTTTTATTCCCTCCGCTGATCTAAGTTTTTTGCTCCTTCTACAAGTTGTTGACCATTCCAATCTCAATTCTCCTTCTGGCCGAGTCATTGTAACTTTATTTGTGAAGCCCTTTATCACAGTTACCCTCCCAGAGGCCTTGTGGCCCCATATACGAGGACCGCCGGGCCCTTAAGGAACCCCACCAGGAGGGGAATGGAAGCAACATCGAGGAGTAACCCATAGTAGCGATATCTGTCCTTTTAACGGAAGGCTAACAGTGCAATAACAGTGAAATAATACCATATGGTCCCACAAACCAGTTAGGAGAAGTAAGGAACTCCTGCTATTCAACAACCTATAAAACTAGTTCAAAGCCCTCTCTCTCCCTCTCTTTCTGTTTCTCCCCCTTTTCTCTCTTCTCTTCTTCTCTTTTACCTTTTGATCCCTCACTTTCTTTCTCTTTCTCTCTCTCTCACCTCCTCTCTTCCTTTCAGTCTTTCATTTTGACCCCCCTACTAGGGATGGGCGATATGGCCTAAAATCCATATTGCGATATACATTGCAACCTATTGCGATAACGATATATATCGTTATCGCAATAGGTTGCAATGTATATCGCAATATGGATTTGTAATATCTTCTTTTAAAATCAGATGACCAACCGTTCCCCAGTCTGACGACAACAATGACCCTGTTTAGGGATTCTGCAGAGACTCGAGCCGACCGGCAGCCAGCCAACCGTCCAGTCGATCAATGGAACGCTATTCTTGTGTCACAGATCAATTCTCCCGCTAATGGACCCAAATTAGCTGCTATTCTTCCCCATCTTTGCCTCTTTTTCTCTCTCTCTCTCGTCAATCTCTCTCTCTCTACCTCTCTCTCTCTTTCTCTCTCTTTCTGTGTGTGCGTGTGTGTCTCTCTCTCCTTCTCTCTCTCTCGTTCTTCCTTACTCTCTCTGTCTCTCTACCTCTCTGTCTCTCGCTGTCTCTCTACCTCTCTCTGTCTCTGTCTCTCTGTCTTACTCTCACTCTCACTCTCCCTCTCAATCTCTCTCTGCTGCTGCGTGAAAAAAATGGAAATGATTCACATCGAGGTCTCATCTCACTCCCTGTGTGTCGCACTCTGCTGATGATGACGATGATGACGATGTATGTATGTATGTATGTATGTATGCATGTATGTATGTGTGTGTGTGTGTGTGTGTGTGTGTGTGTGTGTGTGTGTGTGTGTGTGTGTGTGGGGGGGGGGGGGGTCAGGTTTAAGGAAATGCCTTGTCTCGCTTACTTCTAACCCACCCTAAACAGCTGTTTCCTTGTCCTCTATGTGGATCTCTGACTCTGTGTCCTTTAATAAATAAGACTGTATATAATATACTGTTGTAATTAAACCTTTAGCAATAATGTGGAAACCCCAGTCGATAATGTCATACATTTCTGAGCGCGCAATATAATAACATTTTGCAACATATAACATTTTGGTTCACCTATTACATAATGAAGCAAGCATAAGAATTTTCTCCTTACGTTATGAAGCAAGCATAATCATTTTCTACCTATAAGCCGTTTTCACACATTTTTACAGCATTTGTATATCAAGAGATTCTACCCTGAGGGTTATTCTCACTTAATGCTTTATATGCGGACATCAATGTCGTTTAGACATCAATATAATCAACGGGGGGTTAAGGGGGGTGGGCTTGCAAGGCACGGGACATGACGTAGGGTCTAAGTTCGCAAGAGGCGGGATAAGCTTGGCCGCTGTCAGTGTGGTTTGTTTGACAGTGGACAAAATGGAGGCAGAATGGGCAGAACTCATCGCGATCATTTTAAATGTTGCTAAAATGATGCATCATATATTCCGTTGCATCCACAAATCCGAAACATCAATCGATGAAAGATTGAAGCATGAATTAGAGACAAATAGAAGAAACGACGAAGAAGAAAGGCGTCGCGAACGAATGCTTTACCGGAAAAAGAGAGCGTATTTTTTGCTTCATTTAAAAAATAACTAACACTTGGACAACTGTAGTTGATTTCTGTGTTTAACTGAGAAAACAGGGAGTGGAAGGACAGGACCCTATAATGTTCAGCTGACTGATTTTCTATACACATGCAGCTGTGAACTCACTTATTGTAATTTATGTATGATGTGTACTTTTACAGTTATGATAAGACCCATCTTTTAGCGTTCACCACAAATGACTCCTAAAATCAATGCCAACATTGAAATTTGTTTGAACCATTCAGCGCACAAAAAGCAACAGGCTGTTTATCATTTAGGGAGCCTCTCAATGACATGAAGATGCGTCATCATCATCACCCATTGAAGTGGTGTGAGAATCACAGACTTTCGACTCCTCATTCACAAAATGGAGGCAGAATGGGCAGAACTCATCGCGATCATTTTAAATGTTGCTAAAATGATGCATCATATATTCCGTTGCATCCACAAATCCGAAACATCAATCGATGAAAGATTGAAGCATGAATTAGAGACAAATAGAAGAAACGACGAAGAAGAAAGGCGTCGCGAACGAATGCTTTACCGGAAAAAGAGAGCGTATTTTTTGCTTCATTTAAAAAATAACTAACACTTGGACAAATGTAGTTGATTTCTGTGTTTAACTGAGAAAACAGGGAGTGGAAGGACAGGACCCTATAATGTTCAGCTGACTGATTTTCTATACACATGCAGCTGTGAACTCACTTATTGTAATTTATGTATGATGTGTACTTTTACAGTTATGATAAGACCCATCTTTTAGCGTTCACCACAAATGACTCCTAAAATCAATGCCAACATTGAAATTTGTTTCAACCATTCAGCGCACAAAAAGCAACAGGCTGTTTATCATTTAGGGAGCCTCTCAATGACATGAAGATGCGTCATCATCATCACCCATTGAAGTGGTGTGAGAATCACAGACTTTCGACTCCTCATTCACATTTAAGGTAATTTACATTTCCTAAGGAGAAAATACTACCTCAGCATCTGGCTATGACAACTCTCCTGGGGGGACTAGCGACAGCATACCGTCTCGATCTCTGAATCCATTTCCCTGTAATTCCGAACTGACATACTTGAGCAGATACATAAATGTACGATTGCTGCACAAATTGTTCATGCTTTCGTTATGTATTATGTTGGCCAACACTCTTACACTGATCGTTCTGTTCAACAACCAAAGATGAAACAATTCTAATCGAGGATATAACATCTCCCCGTCAACTATAAAAAAGGATGGGTTTATTGTAATACATACACCCTTTCAAAATGTATAACCTTGTCTACTCTTTATGAACATCTACCTCGGACATGGCTCCACGCATTCGCCGGCTTCTTTGAAAACAAATTCACATGGCTAGCGTAGAAGCTGATGGGGAAGGTTCATCAACGAGTTGTTACGACACTGTCGTAAAATTGGCCAAAGTGGCATAGTTGCATAGTGCCCCTTAAACATCTCTTCAAGTGTCCTGGCCAAGACAGGCAGCACTAGTGGTGGATTCAATGATTCGTTTCCGTGACTCAGTTTGCGTGATTCCGTTCGCCAAGAGGAGTCGTTTGTTCGTTCAGTCGAGTTTCCGGTAGCACTAACTCCACTGAGTCTGACTGACTCAGCTAATAACCGTGCAATGGTGTGCATTCCAAAATGCGATTTAACCCTACCGGCAACCAGGCTGAACGATCAAACGATTTGCGAACGACTCCTCCAAGCTCAGTTGAGTTTCCGGTGAATCGATTCACCGGGAACTCGACTGAACTGGGAGGAGTTGTTCGCGTATCAGCCTAGTTTCCGGTAGCGGTGAATCTTATCATGGAATGCACGCCATTGCACGGTTCTCAGCTGAGTCAGTCAGTCTCAGTGGAGTTAGTGCTACCAGAAACTCGTTCGTTCGTTCAGTCGAGTTTCCGGTGAATCGAATGGTGAACGAGACGAACGAGAGAAACAAACCGGTTTGGTTCGTTCGTCCCAAAGACTCGTTCATTCAAACCGGTTCGCGAACGAACGAGCCAACACTAGGCAGCACTAGCCTACAGTCACAAATAGCATACACACAAAACAAAAAACAAAAACAAAAAACAAAAACAGTCCGCAGGGGAGACAGGGATATCAATATTGCAAGACATTTCGGGAGACTCAAGGAGAAGAGTTATATTACATTTGAGCAACAAATTGTAATCTTTTGGTGGACTCTATAGCAGTGACGGCTGGTGGTGATTTTGGGTGGTTGGGCTAAAGAATGCATTACATTTATCAATACTTCACAGGGCTCCAGACACCATGAGGTCACCTTTATATCTCTGTATCTCAAGAATAAGGTGTAGAGAAAGGCGTGTCTTGATTTGAAGCACAATTATAAATAAAAAGAAATTGAACATTTCGTACTAAACCATTAAGCTGCAAAATAAAACTTTTTTTGTGCTTAAAGTATTACACAATTAAAATGTTGACCGGTCTCCCTTTGCGCAAAATCCGGCTGTAGACGATCACACACCCTTTGGTAGAGACGTCTGTGTCGCCGTCAATCATGAAGGACATGTAGGCCTGCGTTTCCGACGTCCGCAGCTGTCTTTTGCTTTAAGGTGTAGCCTATTACTGCAATGAATTGTGCACATGCCATCTCATTGCTATACGTCGGGACTCGGGTTGACATTTAATAAATTTTTCTTCATGAGAATAATTTCGGATTAAATTTGGTGAATGGCAACTCCTCTTTGGCAATGTTGTATGCAACATTAAATTAGATCATTTCCGATTCCTTAGAGAACCTTATTGTTACTGCCTGTCGCTGAAATGCAGCTGGGAGAGGGGCCACTTTCCCTACACACTTGACACGTCATGTTGGGTTATTTAGACAGCTTTTTTAATGTTTCGATACGAAACGTTGTTGACCCGCTTACAAATGCACTATTACCGGCCATATTCTGACCGCACTCCTGACAGTAAATCTGTACATCGTTTGGTTGATGTGTCCCCAATCTCTTCACTTCCAATTTTTCCCCCAAAGACATCAAAGAAAACCGATTAGAAAGTCAATAATCCACTTCGTTCATTTTCATGCTAACGCCCGCCATACCGCACTTGCGCTACTGTGCTGTGATTGGTCGAAGGTCACTGTACTGTAGGTACTGTGCTAGGTCAGCCTTTGGGCTAAACTAATTTAGCCCAAATGGGAAGCATTTGAAGAGGGCGTGTCAGGGCACCTGTCAATCAAACGTCAATGGAAGCTTACGCTACTGCGCTTCGGCTAAATGAAATTAGCTCAAATGGGGGCGTGTCACGACATCTGTCAATCACAATAATATGGCCTCTTACGCTACTGTGCTTGGGCTGAATGACTTTAGCCCAAATGGGAAGCAAATTAAGGGGGCGTGTCATGATACCTGTCAATCAAAATTGAATGGAAGCTTACTCTACTCCGCTTGGGCTGAATACATTTAGCCCATTCACAGGAAAAAAACCGAAGATATGTCTTAAATATCATATAGCCCATTTATACCAGCCGTCCCTGCTCTATAGACATAATTCACCATACTGTGTTATAGACATGTTTTCGTTTTGTATTATAGGGACGCTGTCTCTTTAAGATCACATGACTTGTGTGACGATATGCCGTTCGGCGCGATGTTTGAATTCAACCGTTTTTATGACAAAATGAAAGATCTTCCGTTGCTTGTCGAGGTGAGACATTGTCTCTTCGCTTCTTTTATCACAATTTCTACAGTCTATAGAAAGAACGTTACCTGGGAGAGTTTGTTGACGGCGACGCCGTTAAAACAGACAGAAGTGGGGAGGGGGGATATCAATATTGTAAGCCATTGCGGGATGCGGGATCGATCTTGCCGTTGTCATTCAACGCTCGCGTCTGTGCGTGCGTGTGTGCATGTGTTCGTGGTGTGTGTGCGTGTGTATGCGGTGTCCAGCGCTGCCTTTGTCTTGAAACGTCTACGTCAGCCCGCGCGTGTGTGTTTGTGCGCATGTGTGTATGCGTGTGTGTGTGTTTGCGGTGTGTATGTGCGTGTGTGCGATGTACGTGTGCTCTCGCGCGTGCCGTGTGTGTGTGTGTGTGTGTGGGGCGGCCCCAGCACATTTGGCGCTCTAGGCGAGCGGCACTCCTGGCGCCCCCCCCCCTCCGCAAAAAAAAAAATAATAATAATAATTCGTTAATTCCCCACGAAAACTGAACCTTGAAAAACTGTTTTGCCCTGTAACTGCATTTCTTTCACATAAACACAACAACGATCGCAACGATGAACAATCATTAATTCAAGAATAAAATCCACGGAGGAAAAAATTGCGCCCCGGATGGCTTTTGCCTCTTCATTTTCTTGATTTCGTTCTTGAAAACTCTCTAACCAAACGCCTTATAGTACTAGCATGTTCTGACGAAACCAAGGAGGTAGGTTCCCCTTCCGTTTTCGATTTTTGGCTAATTTTACCCTAATGTTAGATTTATTTTTTTTAATGTCAAAATATTGGTTGGAGATATAGAAGGGGCGCAAAAATATGCGCCAGGAGGGAAAAAAAATATAATTGTGTTTTTTTTTTTTTTTTTTTTTTCGGGCGCATTATTTTGCGCTCCCCCTCTAGATGGCGCTCTAGGCGGCCGCCTAACCCGCCTGTAGGGAAGGCCGCCCCTGTGTGTGTGTGTGTGAGTGTGAGTGTGTGTGTGTGTGTGTGTGTGTGTGTGTGTGTGTGTGTGTGTGTGTGTGTGTGTGTGTGTGTGTGAGAGCTGCAGGCCGCTTGGCGTGCATGCGTGTGCGTGCGTGTGTGCGCAGTGTGCTGCACTGACTTTGTCCCGTAACTTCTGCGTCAGCGCGTGCTTGTGTGTTTGTGCGCGGGTTCGTGTGTGTGCGTGTGTCTGTATGCGGTGCGTAAGCGTGCGCTCAGTGTAAAAGTATGCGATCGCGCGTGCTTTGTGTGTGTGTGTGTGTGTGAGCTGCAGTTGGCACATGCGCACTGACCACCTTGAGTAACTGGTGCGACAGGCCTGCTATTATAATAGAACGATATTTCCCTAACTTTTTATCTATTTATATGTACATTTACATTTAGGGCATTTAGCAGACGCTTTTATCCAAAGCGACTTACAATAAGTACATTTGACAGAAGAAGGTCAAACAATGTTTTGCTGTCGGTACAGTATTTCTTTTTTACCCTCTCCCTAAATCTTTATACCCCCCCCCCCGCCTCCCTTCATCTCCTTCTCATTAATTAAAAGTATCAACCTTTTATAAAATCCATATTGGTAGCTAACACTTGGACAAATGTAGTTGATTTCTGTGTTTAACTGAGAAAACAGGGAGTGGAAGGACAGGACCCTATAATGTTCAGCTGACTGATTTTCTATACACATGCAGCTGTGAACTCACTTATTGTAATTTATGTATGATGTGTACTTTTACAGTTATGATAAGACCCATCTTTTAGCGTTCACCACGTGCCTGCACTGGTGAACGCACGTCGGAGTTGGTATCTAGGCACGCACGTCGTTTGTTGCCTAGATACCAACATATTGGTATCTAGGCAACAAACGGAGAGGACGCTGGCGCTGTCTGTTCGCCGCTTTTCCAAGCAATTTTTGGGCCAATTTTGGCAAATTTTACTTAAAAAGTGATTTTTTGTTGACATATTATCTCTACTTGGTTCCCTGCAAGCTACATCAGCGACGAAAAGTGTATATATTGTGTTATTGTGAAGAGCCGTGTAGCTCACTTGTTATTTTGGTTTCCCTAGTAACTAAAACAACTAAACAGCTAAAAACAACGGCTAAAAACAAGTAGCCGATGTGACATTTTCCTGGTCACTGCTGGCGTTTTTTTTTTTTTCTTTCTCTGCGATCCTGGTGAGGATTATGCCCTGGTCAACCTGCTAAGCTGTCTCTACTGTCTCGTGGATTTTCTGCACTGCCTCCCAGCTCTTCCCCAGATGCGTCGGGTCCGTACCTAGCTGCTAACAGGCAAACATCACTCAACATCAGGTTCGATGTTGACGTACTTCGCCCCACAGCTGCTGAAGTACAACAATCGCTCCATCCCACCCTGTATTTCCACCATTAAGCAGCTAGGACTATTGCGTAGACCTCGATATATCCACAGAGGCTCAGGGAGAAACTTTATTTATGGTCAGCCTGCCGGCTTCATCACATCCATTAGGTCCGCTGAGACGGCTGAGGGCAAAAGACGTAACATCGCGAGATCCCCGCACTCCCGGCTGGATAGATTTCATGTGGAGTGGATTCCAACCTGCGCAGAGTGGATTTTAAGACTCTGCGACCTGTACAGATAATAACTCCACAGTCACTGGTTAAATTTGAACTTTTCAACACTCAATCCTTAAATAATAAATCCAGCTTGATTGAAGAGCATATCAGGGAAAAAGGACTTGACTTCATGTGTCTAACAGAAACCTGGCACCAGCCAGAGGTTTACTCTGCCCTAAACGAAGCCTGTCCCCCAGGCTACAGTTACTTGGAGGCAGCCCGCAGAACTGGACGCGGTGGTGGCCTAGCTGTCATCCACAAACAGGACCTGGAGTTGTCCCCCATGGTGCTGCCTACAACTTCCTCCTTTGAATGTCTTGCATTCACATGCAAGCCCCCCCATCCCATGACTGTTCTACTCATATACAGGCCCCCTAAACTCTGCTTTCATCCCGGAAATGTCTGATCTCCTCACAACACTCTGTACTACCTCTGCCAATACCATCATTCTGGGTGATTTAAATATTCATGTTGACACCCCCTCATGCCAGCCCGCTGCTGATTTTCTTCAGCTGCTAGACTCCCTCAACCTACAACAACATGTTGATGCCCCCACACACTCCAGAGGACACACAATTGACCTGGTCATCTCAAACTCCGCCCCCATCAGCAACCTACAGGTCTATGATCTTGGCGTCTCGGATCACAGAGTTGTGTCAATGGAGCTCCCTTTTCCTTCCTCCCACACCAAACCAAAGCGGCAGATCCACTTCAAGAATGTGAAAAATATCAACATGGATGCCCTGGCCCTGGACCTTCAACATCTCTCCTCTGGCTCAACTGACTCCCTCTCTGTTGCTGACTCAGTGGACTTATACAACCAGTCCCTGAGCAGTCTCCTGGATCTCCACGCCCCCTTAACATCGAGGTCAGTCTCCTTCTCGCGCTCCGCACCCTGGTACACCAGTGAACTACGTACAATGAAGGCTGCTGGGCGTGTCCTTGAGCGGCGACTCAAGGCCTCTGGTCTGACCGTTCACAAACAGGCATACAGGGAACACAGGAGGGCATATGCTGAAGCCCTGAATAATGCACGGTCCAGGTTCTATTCCACAATAATCAACAATAGCCCTGGTAACTCCAAACAGCTCTTTTCAACTGTCCATCACCTTCTCAAACCCCCTTTACCATCCCAATCTGATGTCACCACGGAGAGGTGCAACATGCACATCAACTTTTTTAAACAAAAAGTGAATAACATCCGCTCACACCTCTCCATCACTACTGCCCTGCCCCTTCAAACTGCTGACCCACCGATTGACTCTGTCCAGACCCTCTGCTCCTTCTCCAGCATCACAAAGGAAGAGGTGGAGGACGTCATCAGGAAAATGAAGCCATCCCCCTGTGCACTAGACCCCTTCCCTACAGCTCTGCTGAAGGCCAACATCTCTGCTGTCTCTCCACTCATCACCAATATCATTAACCACTCCCTCCTGGCCGGCCATATCCCATCTGCATTAAAAACTGCTGTCATCAGACCAACATTAAAAAAAACCTACCCTAGATCCAGAAGTCCTCTCCAACTACAGGCCCATCTCAAATCTCCCATTTATGTCAAAAGTTCTGGAAAAAACAGTTGCAGCACAACTCCAGGATCACCTCATACAACATCACTTGTTTGAAAAATTCCAGTCTGGTTTCCGCTATGGCCACAGTACAGAAACAGCCTTGGTCAGGGTCACAAATGACCTCCTGATGGCAGCAGACACCGGCTCCCCATCTCTCCTCATCCTCCTGGACTTAAAAGCTGCTTTTGATACGGTTGACCACAATATTCTCCTTCACCGCCTGCAATACACCATTGGACTATCAGGAAATGTAAAGAACTGGTTCACCTCGTACCTCACTGACAGAACTGAGCACGTTGCCCTGGGCAAAGCAAAATCACACACCAACAACGTCACCTGCGGTGTCCCCCAGGGCTCGGTGTTGGGCCCCACACTGTTCTCACTGTACATGCTCCCCCTGGGTATTGTCATTAGCAGGCATGGCTTGTCTTACCACTGCTATGCTGATGATACACAGCTCTACATCAGGACAACCCCCACTTCTTCTGCCCCTCTGCCAACATCCACACTGACCACCTGCGTGGAGGAGATAGAGGCGTGGATGAAGCTCAACTTCCTACAACTTAACAGCCATAAAACGGAAGCCATCCTTATTGGCACGCCACATCAGCTCCGCTCCCCCACCATCACCAATATCACCTTCTCTGGCAAAAACATCCCCCTTTCCACATCCGTCACCAACCTCGGTGTTAAAATGGACCCACAACTTAATTTTGACACCCACATCAAACACCTCTGTAAGACAGCTTTATACCACCTCAGGAACATCGCCAAACTCCGCCAATCACTCACCCTGGCTGATGCAGAGAAGCTCGTCCATGCCTTTGTCTCCTCCAGGTTGGACTACTGCAATGCACTCCTCATTGGGATCCCTGGCAAGAGCATCCAGAGGCTCCAATACATTCAAAACAGTGCTGCCAGGGTCCTGATGAGGGTGCGCAAGCATGACCACATCACCCCCATCCTGAAATCACTGCACTGGCTCCCTGTCTCACTCAGAATTGAGTACAAGGTCTCCCTCCTCACCCACCAGTGCCTTCACGGACTTGCCCCCCTCTACCTTCAGGAACTCCTCACCCCCCCGACAAACTCACGTACACTCCGTTCAGGATCCACTCACACCCTCCAAACCCGACATACGAAGCTGTGCACCATGGGTGATAGGGCCTTTTCTGCTGCTGCCCCTAGACTATGGAACGCCCTCCCTGACCACCTGAGGGCTCCACAGACTACAGCTCTTTTTAAACGGAACCTCAAAACCCATCTCTTTAAAAGAGCATTTAGCTAAACTTTCTTTGAGGTTCCCCCTTTTTAATAGTTTTTTGGTATTTTTTTCTCTGAAGCACTTTGAGATTCTTGAATATAAAGTGCATTATAAATACAATTTATTATTATTATTATTATAAAATGGTCACCACTTGCGTACAGGGAAATGTATCAAAACCCAATTAAAAATGGCAGCCGTCCACCTACACTGAAAACGTGTGCTGGAACAGCAGCAGAAATTCAGCTAATTGAATCCCAAATTGAAAATAATCAATCCTACCACTGTTATTTAGACCCATGTTGACATTAGTATGGAAAGATTTTTAATGATGTAGCTAAAATGTTATTAAAACAACCGCCATCAAAGGATATGGAAATATAATAATGAAGAACTGCTGTAATGTGTGTGTGTGTGTGTGTGTGTGTGTGTGTGTGTGTGTGTGTGTGTGTGTGTGTGTGTGTGTGTGTGTGTGTGTGTGTGTGTGTGTGTGTGTGTGTGTGTGTGTGTGCCTGTGTGTGTGTGTGTGAGTGTATTTGAGTAAGCACATTTCAAACAATGTGTTTGAGGGATTAAAAAAGATCCATGACATTGTCCGGTTAAAATAAGCATACTGGCAGATTCCACACAGGCCGGCCAATTTCCGCATTGATATGTGTTTATCAATGCACCCGGCCAATAATCTCAACCTGCTGCATCAGGAACTTTCCACAGAAGCAGTTCATGAATGCCCTTTTAATTAGTGTTTGTATGTGAGAGAGAGAATTGACACTCACATTACAACTCTATAACAGAGAAAGAAAATGGCCAGCGTTTCCCTCAAGAAACCTTGTTCTAAGTATCCAGCGTCTTCTGATTTATATTCATCTGAATGCTCTTTAATTTATTATGTACTCATAAAAGTGAAAATACGTTTCTAAATTCCAAAATAAATCTGTCAACATGGAGGAAGATGCTGAATTCTAATCACTCTATTCCAACAAAGGCTCAGGAAAAACAGATGCCTTATTATCTATAATAATATCTCTCTCTCTGGCACTCTCTTTAAATACCCCTCTCTCTCTCTCTCTCTCTCTCTCTCTCTCTCTCTCTCTCTCTCTCTCTCTCTCTCTCTCTCTCTCTCTCTCTCTCTCTCTCTCTCTCTCTCTCTCTCTCTCTCTCTCTCTCTCTCTCTCTCTCTCTCTCTCTCTCTCTCTCTCTCCCCTGTTGTTTCCCATTGTCTCTGGTCTTTGTGTGATAAGTCTTCCGTGAAGGGGACATGGCCATCAGCTAGGAAAGACAATGATTATTTTGGAATCACGTTGTGTTGACAAGTTTACAAACACACACGCACATACACACACACACACACAAACACACACATGCAGACATCCTGATGTACAAACACAAACGCATTCATGCACACTCACACACACACATACCACATAACACTACCTAACATTCTCACAAACACAGCGACACTGGCATCCCCCGTTACATCACACATACCTTTGTAGCCCGTATCCACTGCGGCAGAAACACATTTTTCTGGGATGGCTTGCGGTTCATTCAAGAATTAACGGCAGCCATCAATGGACTGTTGTTGACTCAAGAACAAAATTTGGTTCTAGGTTCTTGGTTCTTGTGAGCACATTTCTTTTTTTCGGTAACGTTCGTTTTCAGCACTTTTAGCATGATATCGAATAGCAACAGCGGACTAAGCCTCTAAGATGTGTATGTAGTATTTTCCTGAAATGATGTCAGCATTTACTTTTAACCAGTAGCATACCATGGGGTCAGGGCCATCAGTAACGAACTCCACCAACGGCCAACCCCCATACACTCAGTCATGCACACAAATTGCATATTAGGTGCCAATAAAGCCAACACAGCCACAATATGCGCTACTGCATAACATCCACAACAAGACAGTTGATCTTCAGCAACAACAACAGCGCACACGCACACCACTTTGCATTACCGCAGAGCTAGAGTAATGCAGCATCACCATCAGATCTTTGTGTCACTCCGCAACCAGATTGCACATCACACACATGACACAAAAACAAGTGTTCACAGTTATTGTTATTTTCACCGGATGCTTTCGCAACTTCAACGGATTCAATAAAGTAGCCTATGGCGACAATATTACAAGTGCAACGCCTGTTCCAGAGTTCCCGTTTTCCGGTAATTACCGTTCTTTGACCGGAAAAAAATGAGGAGGACCGAAAATTCTAAATGTCTCCGGTCAGAATGACCGATTGGAAATAAGGCCCCCTCCACACGGAGCCGAAACGGTCGAAAACGATCCGGTTTCATTTTATGCGTAATATTCAAGGTGCTGGTTCTCCACAGAAAAAAGTGGAGCGCATCAACCCTGCGCGCATACAGCATGCGCGCTGTATACAAAAATTCAGTCCCGAGGAGATTCAACCATTTAAATTGAGCAGAAATACTTTTGAATGTGTTCATTTGAATTGTGTTCAAATATGCTACAGTGGTCATTTGTTTAGCCAATTCATGTAAAACAATGAGGGTTTTGATTGTAGCGTAGCCTGTGTGATAAAGTAAATAAGTTGTTACATTTCGTGCACTCGCTCAAATTGATCGCCATAGAGTCTAGACTACCGTAGGTTTATGAACTAAATGGCGGCAAGCTAGCGAAAGCCGGCGGCAAGCTTTGTGGAGTACCGGTATTTAACAACCATGGCGAATCAAAATATGATCACACACTTCTTCTTTTTCTTCTTTATATAGCCTGCTTAGCAATTTTTTTAAGTGCAATAAACACGGACAATGTCCGACCGATTTCTTTCCAATTTGACCGCTAAAATGAAACCTTCCCGGTCACATGACCGGCACCAATTTCATCTAGCGGAAACACTGGCCAGTTCATTAAAAAAAAAGAAACATACAAGTAGGCCTTCATGCCACATATTTTATAACAGCTATTCCAGCCAGAATATTAAGCCCAAAGGAGTAGTAGTGAACAGGTTAATTTAATATGCTTGACTTTGTGTGGATGTAGGCCTATGTGGCGGTCTTTTGCTTTAAAGTGTCGCCTATTACTGCAATGAATTGTGCACATGCCATCTCATTGCTATTACGTCGGGTTGACGTTTAATCCATTTTTCTTCATGAGAATAATTTCGGATTTAAATTTGGTGAATAGCAACTTTGGCAATGTTGTATGCAACATTAAATTAGATCATTTTCGATTCCTTGGAGAACCTTATTGTTACTGCCTGTCGCTGAGATGCAGCTGGGAGAGGGGCCACTTTCTCTACACAATTGTCACGTCATGTTGGGTTATTTAGACAGCTTTTTTAATGTTTCGATACGAAACGTTGTTGACCCGCTCACAAATGCACTATTACCGGCCATATTCTGACCACAGTCCTGACAGTAAATCTGTACATCGTTTGGTTGATGTGTCCATAATCTCTTCACTTCCAATTTTTCCTCCAAAGACATCAAAGAAAACCGATTAGAAAGTAAACTAGAACTGCAAGCAGTTATCCAGGGGTCCAAGAAATATGCATTTCGCCGACACAACGCGAAGCATGTGTTCAAAACGCTACCGTGAACCTGTGGATATAAAGGTTTTGACTGTGGGAGGTTCGGTGTGGGAGATATATCCCCAAACGCGTTTTCAGAACATTCCTTTGGCCAATTAGGAGATAGACAATTTCCTCGTTTATGGCGCCGCCTTGTGGCGTAATTTTCCAAAGAGAATTTTCCTTGTGGCGAAATATTCCGATTTTTTTTATCGAACGCCATTAAGGGTAGCACCAACATGTGTGTAAAATTTGGACTCGATCCAATGTCTAATTTTTGATTTTTTGGGATTTTTTATTTTCCACGTGTAACGTAGCCAATAAACAAATATTCAAAACGCTACCAGCTATACCGATTTCTTTTTTTGGAGTGCAGCTGAAGATGTCGTGCGCAAAGTTTGGTGTCGATTGGGCAAGAAATGTGGGAGGAGTAGGGAAAAGGCACTTTAGCGGATTTTGCGATTTTGCGAAAGAAACTCCAGTGAATCTGTGGGTATAACGTTTTGGACTGTGGGAGGTTCGGTGTGGGAGTTATAGCCCCAAACGCGTTTTCCTTGGTATAGCGCCACCTAGTGACCGGCGTGTCTGGATTTTGTCATCTGCGTAGTCCTCACGGACCTGGATCTAGTCATGCAATTGGCGTGTGTGCACCATTTACGGTTTGGGCTGTGGTACCACTTTTAGCTGGGAAGTATAATAAAAATAATAAACACTACAAAAACAATAGGATCCAACCTGTTGGCTTGGACCCCTAATAATCCACTTCGTTAATTTTCATGCTAACGCCCGCCATACTGCACTTGCGCTACTGTGCTGTGATTGGTCGAAGGTCACTGTACTGTAGCTACTGTGCTAGGTCAGCCTTTGGGCTAAACTAATTTAGCCCAAATAGAAAGCATATGAAGGGGGCGTGTCACGATACCTGTCAATCAAAATTTAATGGAAGCTTACGCTACTCCGCTTGGGCTGAATACATTTAGCCCATTCACAGGAAAAAACCGAAGATATGTCATATATCCTGGGTTTTTCTGTCACTTTTTGGTGCTGTTGCTGCTTTAGGTTTTACCAACATTTTTAAATTTAATGTTCTAAGGTTTTTATTAATATTTTTTCATTTTACTGTAAAAGGTAGGGAGGGCTTAGCCCTGTTAGCCCGTTTATACCAGCCGTCCCTGATTAGGACAGATGCAAGAGACAGGGGCAAGTTCTCGTCAACAGGTTCCGCACAGTGTCTACCAATATTGCAGAGTCACAGTGAGTGGAATAAGAAACATTGCAACCTGCAAACGGGGATTTAGTGCTGTTGAAAGACAGTCAAGTCGCTCCTAATGCATGCCCTCTATCACCAATCACCTACACCTTTCCAGGGCTGAATGGAAAAGTGCACAAAGTCGAGGTAAGAACCTTATTAGGCCTGTTTCCCAGGTAATTCTTCTTCCTGAAGAGCACTGAGAGTTGGTGTTTAGTTTAAGGTAAATAACCAGTAGTGGCATTACAGTTGCCAAGCAGTGTTCTGCCTTCCAGGCACTGTTTCTTGTTTAGTGCACTTAGCACTACTAGTGATCAGATTGGTATTGCACCAATCTACGTAAACAGGAATTACATTTTTGTTGTGTTTTATTTGTTAAGGAAATGCCAGCAGATGAACCTAATGTTATTCCATCTTCTGCCATCCTTTGATTCAGCCCATCGAAAGCATTCCCTCTTTAGTCATGTCTACATGGCCGCAAGAGCCTTCGTTAAACTTGGAGCTAGAAGGCTATCCTGACTCTAGGGTCGTTCATTAAGGGAGTTTTGGCTGGCTGTCTAATTCTGGTTAAGAACGTCATTAGGGGGACGGTACAAAAGTGAAATAAGTATTTTAGAAACACCCCTCTCATTGTTAATTGGACAACCGTGTTGCGCAAACTAGTTTTTGTAGAATTGAACGTACAGAGCCCTTGTTTATAGGGTTAAAAACATTCACTCAATAGCTGCTATTCTCATGCTATGCTCCTGATGGGCCGTGTGTGTACAACATATCCTGACGTTGGTCTCCTGACAATCTCCTGAAAAAAGGCCACCCTAGAGGTAGTATTTTCTTCGACATTATACCTGAAAGAGGGGTAGAAACTAAGTATGCATTACTCACACTACTTGAGTGGGTGTGTTGATGACTCTTCGGCCCGCATTTGCATGTCATTGAGTGGCACCCTAAATGATAATCAGCCTGTTGCCTTTCGTTCACTGAATGGTTAACACATATTTAAATGTTTGCACTGCTTTTCAGAGTCATTCGTGGTGAAAGCTAAAAGATAAGTCTTTCCATAATCCTCAAAGTAAACATCATACAATGAATTAAAATGCATCAGTTCACACCATGGCTATTGCCAGACCAAGCTCAATCGTACATTGCACGTTGGTCTTGGTAGGCTACTGTCATCTTCTTTAGCACAAGAGGCTTGATCAACAGGCCTAGTTCAAATGACTGTACGCAATTTGGTGCTTGCGGTCGCTTCCCTGTCGTCATCGTCAGCAGATCAGAAGCAGGAAGAAATGTATTGCTCCTCTCCAGACCCTGTTGCAGGGCGACTTCAAATCGCCGGCAGGACAGGCTGGGGGTACCCAATCTATTATCACCGGTTAGCTGAAAATGATAGGGTCCTGGCCTTCCACTCCCTGTTTTCTCAGTTAAACACAGAAATCAACAAAATTTTTCCCAGTGTTTATAATTATTAGTTATATGTGAAATTAAGCAAAAAATACACTCTTTCTCCAGTAACGCAGTCATTTGTGACGCCTTTCTTCTTAGACGTTTCTTCTATTTATTTCTAACTAATGCTCCAATCATTCATTGATAGATGCTTCAGATGTTGTGGATGCAAAGGAATATATGGGGCAGCAACATTTAAGATGAGTTCTACCCGTTCTGCCTCCATGCTGTCTGTGGTTAAACCAAAACAAACTAGAGGGACAACGGCCGCACTTATCCCGCCTCTTGCGAAATTAGACCCTATGTCATATCCCGCTCCTTGCAAGCCCAACCCCCTAAACCCCCTGTTTATTCTGCTGATGTCGGAACGACATTGATGTCCGCATATAAAGCATCAAGTGTGAATCCCCCTCAGGATTGCATCTCCTGGTATTAGGGATGGGCGTGAGGAATTGATTACTCGAGTACTCCTCGTTACAAATTAACTCGGTTGGTGGACAGGCAAACTCGAGTTTGCATATACACACACAACAAACAAAGTTTTCTGAAGCAAATGTATAAATTTTCTGTCGGCGCCACTAACGCATGACGTGGGCACAAAGAAAATTAAATGCATCCATTTCCATGGCACGTTCCGTGCCGTGTGCATGCACGCCAGAATTCAAAAAGTTAAGAGATGGCAGTTAAAGCAAAGCAAAGCGCAGCGAAGAATTGAAATACTTTAAAGAAATAGGAGATCATAAGGTGAAATGTAAAATATGCCAAGCGAAATCGAGCTACCAGAAAGTACTATGCGGCAACATATGCTCCTGAAACACAACGGTGAGTTCGGGAAAGCAGACCCGCAGCAACGGTGAAAGTGAAAGTGTGTTGGCTATTTTCACCGCCGCAAGACGCAGCTGTAATCCCGGGCGTGTAGAGAAGATCACAACGCTCAGTATTTTCATAGTCCATTTGCTGCCGTTTTATTTGCAATGGTTAGGCTACTTGTTTCATTTTTTTAAACTGTTACAGGCCTTGGTTCGACGTGATTTAAATTGTGAGACGCATATTTATTTTGTAAGGAAAATGTGTTTTGAACGTTTGCAAAAATAAATAATGAATACTCTGATAACTCTGACTGTTTTGATGGAGAATAAGCATTACATGTTTGGTTGGTAATATTGCCGTTCATCATCAGGCCTATTCCTGCTGCAGATGCGTTGCATTCTAAAAATAGATTTGATTTAACGAGTACTCGATTGATCCTCAAGGAATTCCTTCGATCACTCGAGTTTGGAATTTACTACTCGTGCCCATCCCTACCTGGTATACAAATGTGGCGAAAATGCGGAGGAGGCTAAATTCAACTTTGAAATTATTGGAGAAAGAAAGAAATATAAGCTTCCATTATTTCACAGCAACAAAAAATGGCATGCAAGCTAATTGCATGATAGTGTACATTTTAGGACAAATTAAGTTTAATCCCAGCTAGTCTATATTGTATAGCCTGTGGCGAAAGCATGGCCATTTCCATCCTTTTTGTATGATTACTTCTCGGCTTTGTTATGCATTTAATGGCTTTGCTACGAGTCGTTGGTTGAGTTTGAATTAAATGCAAATGACGAAATTGACCTTGAAGGACACCCCCCAATCATCACCCCTGCACAGTCGTTCTGTGGCGCTTGTTTCATGTTTCAACACCTACTCTTTTTGCACCTAAATGTAACCGTTACTATTTTCATATTTCATCCACAATATAATCAATTCATTGAAAGTCTAGTGGTTGAGGTCCACCACTTTGACCTCCAGCCAAAAGCTCCTGGGTTTAGTCCCCAATATCTGCAACTTACCTGTAGGGATTCAAGATGTCCTGAACCCTACTTTCTCCTAAATGTATTGAATAAAAGTTTCTGCTAAATGACTTCATCATAAATAAAAAAATATTATTTGGAATGGTGGAATGGTGATAGTAAGGTACAAAATGAGGGGGATCTTCTGAGAGCCCTACCCATACATTTGAATGAGTCTGGCTGGGGCTGAGAATATATAGATGGTCAAGTATCCTTTGATGGTTAAGTCTTTGGTTTGCCATCGTCTTATCAATAATTTATCGATAGAGCTGCTGCTTCTTATGGAAATAACTCGAACCATCTCTGTAGGAATGATCCCCACTGGGACACCTGCCACACCATATCCATAGAGCTATATTCATACCCTTACACCCACCCACCCACCCACCCACCCACACACACACACACACACACACACACACACACACACACACACACACACACACACACACACACACACACACACACACACACACACACACACACACACACACACACACACACTTGCACAGACAGATGCATGTGCACACCCACACATCATACAAATATCCACACACCCCTATGGCTTATATAAGCCCCTTCAGAAGCCTTAGAAACACAACTCTCCCCCCTTCTTAAAGATGTTGAGGGGAAAATGTCCCCGCTGACAGGTGAGGAAACAATGAGAATAACAAATGGTGAAGCGACAAAGGAGAGAGAGAGAGAGGTCAAATAGGACTAAGACTTACCCTCTGTCATGTCCTGATGTGGGTGATTAATCAACATGTTTAATCACACTCATCCTTCATCTCCCTCTCTCTCCCTCCTGCTCTCTTCTCCCTCTCTCCTCTTATCTATTTATTACTCTCTCCATTCCATGATGTGTTCTTGTTCTCAAACTGGTTCATAGTCCTGTAGCGTTCCTCTGAAACCAATTCCGCTCTTGAGCCCCCCGATATGAAGAAATGTATGTGAACATGGTATAAGATGCTTGGAATAAAAGTCCCCACCAAGCAACATATTCTGATATCACTTTTCCTTTCACAGTCAAACATATGCATGCTTACACATGCTTAATTTCACACACACACACACACACACACACACACACACACACACACACACACACACACACACACACACACACACACACACACACACACACACACACACACACACACACCTTTTTTATTGGTTAAATGTGTTACGTCATGGAAAGATATCACATTCAATCTGTGTAAAACACATGGAATAAATGAATTTATATTCCTTATGAAGATGAAGATATGAAATGTAAACAGAGTATCTTTCCACCGTTATACAACAGGGGAGACGCTCATCGAATTCACTTGTTACAACAGCATATTCGGAGGAGAGAGAGAAAGAAAGCCAGAGAGAGAGAGAGAGAGATTGATTGATTTTTTAAATGACTTTATTGTTACATTTCTTAATTTACAATGGTTGTTTCTTTTTTTTCTTTTTTAAAGCTAAATTAGCTTTACCAAAACAGATACCTATACCATGTAAAAAATGTAACTCACCATCAACAAAAGAAAACAAAACACCATCAACATCCCAAATGTTTTTAAAAGAATCCAGATCTTTCATCTGTTCATAATACTTAAATTCTAGTAAAATCCTTGCTTTTACCAAACCCTTGAAAGTTGCAACACCCTCTTTAGCTTGACCACTGTCTATTTTCTGCTTTCGACTATAGTAGATCGCAAGTTTTGCTTGCCCAAACAAGAAATTAATCAATCTCCCTTTTTTCTTTTTCATCTTGCCATATGAAAATTAAAAAATAAAAACCTGCTTGCTAAAATTCTCTCCAAAGGAATTTAACAAACTTCTCAGCAGAGTAAATAACGGTGTCAATCTGCAACAATATAAAAAACAGTGAAAAATTGTCTCTCTAAAAGAACAAAATGGGCATGTATCTAAAACGGCAGGGTTTAAAATAGATATGAAAGCATTCATTGCAATTATCCCATGTAGTACTCGCCAATGAAGATCACCAATGTTTTTAGCCAACGGTGGCTTGTACAACATGCCCAGGCAGGTTTTGTCTCTCCTTTGACCCTGAAATGTTCTCTCCAGGGTGTATCCTTTCTAGTCTTTAGCTTCCCTTTGTTCACAGCTTTAACACACACTTTATACAGAGTTTTCCCCTTAATACAGTCCAGTGCCATCCACTCCTTACTCCCCACCTCCAGAAGAGGGCCCAGCTCCTCAGAGTCTGTTAGTTCTAATACAGTATTCCTTAGGCTTGCAAGAAGTTGTTCCGCGATGCGAATTGAGTGGATCTCCAGTTTGGCAGCCAGTGCCATTGTGTCAGCTATATTCCCTCCAGTCAGTTGTACAAAGGTTTTCACTGTCACCACACCACGTCTAATTAGAGATCCAGGTTGCCAGGGAATCTCCAGCCGTGCTCCTTTTAGAATTGGCTCCCTTAGAATAATAATAATAATAATAATAATACATTTAAAGATTGTTCTCTAGAAGCCCTAGAAGCCAGTGAAGTGATGGATTAGAGTCCAAAGCAGTTTTATCCATCATATTCCACATTTTAAAAACACTCACATAGAAAAGTGGCAAACATTTAAGATTAAAGAAAGATGAGTCAAGAAAGCAAAATTCCATACCAAAGTTCAAATTCCCAACTCGACCTAAAATCAATTCTGCAACTGGCCTCCATGGTAAGGCTGGTGGCCCATAAAGAAGACTTTTTAAAAAACTCTAGTCTAAAAGCTCCCTTCCTACTTTCAAGGTGGACTAAACCCTGCCCTCCCTCTTCTTTAGATAAATATAAAACATCTTGTGGTATCCAGTGCAACTTATCCCAAAAGAAATCTAGAATAATTCCCTGAATCCTTGCTAAAAGACCAGCTGGGGGGTCTAAAACGCTAAGTCGATGCCATAATACAGGTGCCACAAGATTGTTAGCAATAATGGTGCGCCCCCTAAATGACATACGAGGTAAGAGCCATCTCCATTTCTTAAAAGTGCCTTGCATTCTTTCCACCACTCCTTCCCAGTTCTTTATGGCCATTGACTCATCCCCCAAATGAACTCCTAAGTACTTGATGCCATTTGTGACCCATAAAAGCCCTTCAGGTAGTTTTGGTCTTTCTCTTTGCCATTTTCCTACAATTAATGCAGTACTCTTAGCCCAATTCACTTTTGAGGATGATATTTTCCCATAAAGCTCCACAATATGGGTCAATGCTTGGACATCACTATCCTCCCTAATAGCTACAATAACATCATCTGCGTATGCAGAGAGAAGAAATGGAGCAATACCATCAACTACCATGACCCCTCTCATCTCTTTCCTAAGCCTACACAGTAAGGGTTCGATTGCAATTGAGTAAAGCATACCCGAGACACTACAACCCTGTCGAATACCCCTGCCAATACTAAAAGGAGCACTTAACCCACCGTTGACTTTCAGTACACTTTCAACCCCACTATAGAGCACCCTGATCATAGGAATGAAACCAGAGGAGAAACCAAAAGCCTCCAACACTTTCCAGAGGTATTGGTGCTCCACCCGGTCAAAAGCCTTCTCTTGGTCCAAAGAAATAAAACCAAGCTGGAGATCCAAAGAGTTGGAGATGTCCAAATAGTCTCGAATTAACACAATGTTATCTCTAATCGATCTGCCAGGGATGCAATAGGACTGGTCAATATGAACAACCTGATCCATCACGTCCCTCAGACGATTTGCCACTGCTTTCGAGATAATCTTGTAATCAGCACACAGTAGATTTACTGGCCTCCAGTTTTTAACCTCACAGAGGTCACCTTTTTTAGGTAGAAGAGTGAGGACAGCTCTCCTACAACTGAGAGGAAGACAACCTTTCTCCATAATGTCATTTAAAACAGCCAGAAGATTTTCCCCTAGAAAGGACCAAAAAGCCTTGAAAAACTCCACTGGAATGCCATCGATCCCTGGTGCTCTGCCCTTTTTCATGCCCTCTAGTGCAACTGTAAGCTCCTGCATTGAAATAGGTTGTCCCATTTCAGCTCTTTTTTGCTCAGATATTTGGGGTAGGTTACTGAGAAAAAGGGTTAGACCGTCTGGGTTGTCGCTGTATTCACAGGTGTATAATTTAGAGAAGAACTCTGCAGCTCTTCTCCTAATATCAGTTCCACAATATCTACCTCTAGATCTTTGATTGATCTGCGGCTGTCTCTAGTGGCGTTAAAAGTGTACTGATTACAAAATTGTTATATTTGTATCTTGCCAATATCCCACCATTGTTGAAGAGAGCTATATTTTGCCTTCTCCAACTTCCAGGTGCTCCATAGATAAATAAAACATTGCCTGAAATGCCCATCATTTAATAAGTCTGTATTAAAATGCCAGTATGCGCTCTTAGGTTTGACCCCATTAATAAAAAACATTGCCAATTACCATAAAATGATCTGAAAAACCTACTGGTTACATAAAACATGATTTAAAAAACCGGATGTGATGTCCATAACAATAAAAACGGTCAAGCCTCGCTAGTGATAAATAATTATCTCTGCAGTGGGACCAGGAATATTCTCTTTCAGTACTGTGTTTAGAACGCCACACATGAATTTGCTCGTCTGACTTTGGATCAACACTGTTTGAAATATTCACGATTTCAAAACGAATAGGTGCACTGCTGTTATCGGTCTCCGCCACCTCAGCCTGCTGCTCCGTCTCCAGACCTCCAACGACCACTAACATCCCGCTATCGCTCGCCGCTTCAGGCAGAGCCCTTTGCCCCGCCGGCTCCACCGGCTCGAACCGGCTCCACTAGCCCTGGCAACGGCGCAGTCACTTTATCCGGACAGCTGCGCACAGCGTGACCCGCCTGACCACATCCGAAGCATTTCATTGCTTCTGTAGTCGCATAAATCGTGTAATCAAAACCATCAATTTTAAACCTCAAAGCCAAATTCAATTCATCACTTCCTGCCTTTAGGATCATATACAAGTGTCTCCTGAAAGACACTGCGTGTTTCAGTTTAGGCGATTTACAACCCGATGACATCATCTTTATAGCCGACACAAGCTGCCCATGACGGGACAATTCCCTTTCCAAAGCGTCATCGCTTATAAATGGAGGCAAATTAGACAGAATAACTATTTTTGAGGGATTATTAAGCGGAAAAACTGCAGTTTGCGTGTTTCTCAGAACGATGCCACGTTCGAAAAGAGTGTTAACTTTATCTATTGTGTCTAGAAACATAACTACAGCGCCATTCATTCTGGAAAATGCCTTAATACTATCACAGCCCACCACCTCACCAGCCGCTAACCCACATTCTTCCACCGAAAACTCCACGCCGACCGGCACCTTAACGCCATGCCGTCGCGAGAGATTTCTCAAACCCGTGTTCATTTTTTTGCACAACCAACAACCAGCTTACCGCAGGCTGCCGCCGTATTTTTAAAAACCTCGAACCAGTGCTCAAACGTGCTTGTGACAATAATACAAAAATAAAAGTGAAAAAGTATGTAAAAACCAAACCTTTAGAGAAAACAGTCGCGCTCCGACACCACAATCTCCACAAACGCTCACGCATGCGCACGGGAGAGAGAGAGAGAGAGAGAGAGAGAGAAAGAGAAAGAGAAAGAGAAAGAGAAAGAGAGAGAGAGAGAAATGTGTGACAGGTGTCAAAAGGAAGTTTTGATCTAATCATACTGGGCCTGCTGGTGGCCCAGTAGGATTAGCTCTAAACTTCCTTGTGACACTGATGGTTCAGGTGGTCAGTGATGCTTTCTAGGTGAGAGAGAGCGAGAGAGAGAGTGAGAGCGAGAGAGCTAGCAGGTGGACAGTTTCTGAATCGCCTCGTCTCACAGGTGTTTCCTATAAAGCTCAGCTGAGCTCAGCTGCCTATGGAAACGTGAAGCAAACAAGGAAATAAGTGTGTAGCATCAGTAAGAATACTATACCATACAATACTTAATACTACAATATGAACGCTAAGGGATATCTCAAACAGCCGGATTGGTTTAGTTTTGAGTAAAACCACATTTCTAGTCGCTCTGCATAGTAAAAGCTTGTGGCGGGCCTAACCTGAACTGATATCATAACGGCCCTCACGCAATGCTCATATTGTGAGATTGTCCCCGAAATGTTGACGATATAATACTCACCCTCTGCAGCCAGTACTGATATTTTCTCTACTCTCTCCCTCCCCATGCCCGCTATCTGCTTCTTGCTTGCGTTGCTAACTTCCACTCTCCTCGGTCTCCAAGTTTCCTATGTTGTCACTCCCATACTCTCCCCGTCTGATGTCATGGCTGGATGCTCCTCCCCCCAATTTGCTCTGTGCTCAGGCTGAGGGTCTCACCTCCGACCCCCTCAGGTACTCCACCACTACGACCCCCGCCAGGCCTGTCTGTTTTATGGGCTGACAGGAGCCATCGGGGGTGAGGCATGGCTCCTGGCGGAAGAGAACAGAGAGAGAGTCTCTTACCCCCCTTGTCTCCGGCAGGGAGGGAGGGAACTATAACGACAGATCAGAGAAGGGGAAAGTCATTTAAAGATAGAAATATCAATTTCAATAAAGATAGAGTTGGGAAGGAGAGAAGGGGGCGAGGAATAGAAAGACAGTGAGAGAGTCAGCAAGAAATGGATAGTGTGTGAGACAGGGAAGAGAAACCGAGCGAGGAAGTAGAAAGGGACAGGAGAGACAGACATAAAATGGACCTTAAACCCAGTTCTGCTGCTGCAATTATTCAAACATGGTCCGTAGGTCACAGCCCCCAGTGGCAAGGAATAAATTGTGGTCACCTCCATCACTGGTCTCATAATCTCTAGGGTGTGCTCTACCTGCACTTGTTTAATTTTTCCCAAATTAGGCGGGTCAATTTCCCATGATTTTGGGTGTACTTTTACCTACTTATTTCTACTAATGTGCCTTTAAGTAACTGTCATTTTGTTAATCGTAATAAACTGAAGAAGTATTTCATGTGAGTTTATACATTGACCTGGCAACAGTACATTTATACCCCAGTAAATCTGAGAAGACTCACAAAGATACCGCTGGGGTAGCAACAGTAATTAAACGGGTGGTTCCCATGGTTAGGTCCTTGGATGTAGCACTTATTTAGCTCTGGTTGTGTTCCTGCGCCTGACTATGGCAGCAGAAGACATATCATACATCAGGCGCACGGCTGTGAACACCATCCAACCAACTCTTCTACTTAACAACACATTGCAAATTCTCTTGGCTGGCGGCTGCCAGGTTTAAAATACTATTTACCATCAGTCTTATAAGAACCTTAATGAGAACTTCTGAGTCCTCCCCTGTAAGGTGTGTGTGTGTGTGTGTGTGTGTGTGTGTGTGTGTGTGTGTGTGTGTGTGTGTGTGTGTGTGTGTGTGTGTGTGTGTGTGTGTGTGTGTGTGTGTCTATAAAGCCTAGGTCATGTCCACAGGCTGGTGGTCAGAGGCTTGAGAATTATGAGGTTATCCAAATGTAAAGCAAAGCAGCTTGCAACATATTGCTCAATCTCCTCCATTATAGGCAGCCGAGCTATTTGGAGGAGGAGGTGTTTTCTGTACCCATAGATTTTATCTGTCTGTTAACAGACTGTGTGCAGAATAAGCTCATGTGTACGTATTG
Source organism: Gadus chalcogrammus (assembly GCF_026213295.1). Classification (NCBI taxonomy): domain Eukaryota; kingdom Metazoa; phylum Chordata; class Actinopteri; order Gadiformes; family Gadidae; genus Gadus; species Gadus chalcogrammus. The sequence goes on along the minus strand of NC_079429.1, from coordinate 20,598,886 downwards.
TCTATTCTGTGCCAAGTTTGTATCAAGTACTGCAACATGTTGTTTCGAGGATGTAGGGCATCAAAAGCAACTGAAAATATTTGTGCCCTTGCAATGTATTTTATAAATGCGGACACAAATAAAGACATTGAAATGTGTGTGTGTGTGTGTGTGTGTGTGTGTGTGTGTGTGTGTGTGTGTGTGTGTGTGTGTGTGTGTGTGTGTGTGTGTGTGTGTGTGTGTGTGTGTGTGTGTGTTTGAGTCTGTGTATGTGTTCGGGTTTGGGAGGTGTGTGCTGGGTCTTTCTTGACAGTGTGTGTGTTGGTGGAGCGGGGGGGTTCCTTTTAGGTGTGTTCATGTCTGCTTGTGCGTTAGGGTCTGGCGGCTGTTTGTTGGGTCTTGAGAGCGTGTGTGTGCTGTCGTAGAGTGGATGAGTGATTAGGGCGTCCCTGAGCTGGTCGCTTGTGATGGATGAGAGCTGGGCTCCCAGTCAGAGGGAAGGATCAACCGCTCACTAATACATCATTAGTCTCTCTCTCTCTGCCTCTTGCTCTCCATCACACACACCCAGGAACCAGTTCCCACACACAAAAACATGCACACACCACACACACACAAACACTCACTTACGCACGCCTTAACCCATGTATACACAAATGAAACAGTATCATACACATACACACAAACGCATGCAGACACACCCATACACATCAGCACATCATTATTATATTAATCTTTATTAGCAGTCACACTTTAGTTTTTGGTAACACATTTTTTAGCTTTAATTAGCCTCGTAACAGACTGATAATAAACTTATTCTAATAATATTCCGAGAATAAAATGTGACTAATATTTTAAAAGTAGAATATTGTATAAAGTTTAAAATAAAAAGAATGCTAATCTGAACCTTTTTCAAATTGGAATGGAGTTGATAGTTAAAAAAATAGGAAGCAGTAGGGTTCCAAAGTTTGTAGAAAGAAAGAAAGAAAGAAAGAAAGAAAGAAAGAAAGAAAGAAAGAAAGAAAGAAAGAAAGAAAGAAAGAAAGAAAGAAAGAAAGAAAGAAAGAAAGAAAGAAAGAAAGAAAGAAAGAAAGAAAGAAAGAAAGAAATGGGGCATGGGGTAAAGACCAGAAGTAGGATTAGCAAACAGACATCTGTGTTTTACAGTGTGATTTGCATTATTCTTCAAGCTATTCTACAATAGCTTGAAGAAGTTATTGCTTAACTTCGTTAGCAAAGCAGGCTACAGAATTTTCAGACGTGAATGGCCAATCAGCGTTTTCCTAGCATGATTGGCCAAACAGGCCATTGCATTATCCAGAGTGCTAAGACAAGCAGGCTATAGCGTTTTTCTAGCATGATTAGCTAAGCAGGCTATTGTATTTCCCCTCCTTCTCCCCCACACTCCTTAGCAGGTTATTTATTTCCTTGGTTTTGTTAAGTGAAGGTTCTTGGTAGCGGCCACAGTGGTGAGAGTGGTGGGCGAAGGGGGGTAGAGACTACAGAGATAGATAGTTTAATTAACCATAAGAGAAATTAAGACCCTTTGGCCTAGGTTGAAAAATGTGCATTGAGCCCTTAGAGAACAGGGGACAGCACAATGAGAGGAGAGGTAGAGGAGATAAATAGCAAGATAACAAGAGGAGCCCTCTTTCTTTTCCTCGTAGCACAACAGCTGTATTTCAGAGTAAACACAGGCATGATTAGAGGCCTCTTGGAAACTCCTTTTTTACCACCGGGTGTGCTCTTCATTAGCTATCACAAGGTTATTGGTTCCCTTAATGTTCCTCACAAGTGGGAGAGTCCACCCAGCATGATGGATACAGATCAGCCTACAAGGTGGTACAGTCCACTGTGTAGACTGGTAGGCTGACAGTCATCTGGGTGGACTCTCCACCCTGTGATGTCACTCGTATACCTGCTGGTCAAACAGGAACCCTTTAACTCTTCCTGACATGTGTGCCATCATACGCTGCAGACAGCGTGGAGTGTCAGCGGCCGGACTGATGGATGAGGTACAGTCTACGGATAGTGTAGATCAGGAGACCCACACAGAAGGATCACAGCCACGGGGCGGGGAAGGCAGTCAATAATCCCCTCCTCGTGTAACTCTACTTTGTCTGGTGCAACTTATCTCCCCAATCAAGCCACGCATAGTAGCGCTAATCTTTTGGTTTTGTCACGCTAGTCTGGTCTTTGTGTTTCCTCTCTGTATCGATTATCTGCGTTTTTATTGCCCCCTTCGACATGTGAACAAATCTAATTTCCTTTTCATTGTGTTGGGGACGTGGGAGAGGTAACTCTAAACCAACACGAGCTGTATTGGTGAATAAAGGCTGTTTGACTGGAAGGGTTACAGAAGAAGATGACGATTGCAGTGTTTTCAGAGTAATACTTTGGGTTAATGGCAACGTAATGTTTTTTCTCATTCATTTTTTTTATTGCAACATTGGCAAGTCACAGACAATACATCAGATTGGCAATGTAATGTTAATAAATAGCTGCAATAAAAGTATGTTCCTTTGATTCAATTCAAAATCTTATTGCATGATGCAACAAAGTGCATCTCTAAAGAGTTCATAATGTCCCTATGCAATTTCAGCAGGCCCTAATTCAAAATTTAACATTAAAATTGTAAAGCAGCTTTTAAATTTGGTCCTCTTGATTGGAAACAAATTTACCAACAACAATATCTATCACAATATACACCTTCAGAGAGAATGATATCTCTTATGGCCCTTTATGTTTGTTTTTCTCTCTTTTTTCTCCCCTTCCCACCATCTGCAAGACTAAGAGCCATTATATTGCAGAGGGAGTCCCTTTAACTAAAGGACAACTAGGCATAATTTAGCAAAGTCATAACTGTGATTAAAAGAGGAGCCATAACTCACTGAGTCCCGATTCCCCCCCTTTCCCAGCACTAAACCGTATGTGTAAAAGCATCCAACGCACTTAAGATGCTGTAACGTTCTTGGTACGATCCCCACATTGTCTGTAGCCTATTATGTCCTTTAGCCTTACCGCCTCCAAGCTCCTCAATGAGATATCTGAAAACACTGAAGATGCTTTTGATTAAAGGTGCAGTGAGTAGGATTAAGTGGCAACGGACTGAATACCCCCTCACCTCGCCCGTTCAACAATTTAGGAGTAGCTTTGTTGGCAGTAGGTACTTCCAACATGATGTCATCGTCATTGACAGCTTTGAGTACCAAGGGGTCAAGAGATGAGGTTCCTTGATGGTTTTATAAATTGTTCTTTAGCTTGTAGCCTACAACGAAAGTGCATAGTTAACAAGTACGATAGTTATCTTGAGATAAGATGGCCTCCTCTCTCGAGATTATTTTCCGCTCTTGGCTACTGTAGAGAAATAGCGGGGCATCGGGGTAACTTTCATGTAAATAATAGGGGGAGGTATGTTGAACACATCGTAAATCAACTCCTGAATATGGATTTATACCGTGTCCATGTTTCAGATAATTTACCCTGTCCTGTTTATTGATTATCATTATTACCTTATCTGTACCTCAATTCCATAGGCTGCTTGGGCTACATTAGGTCATTAACCATTGAAAACAGTTACTGTCACAATTTAATGTAAATTGTCCAATTACTTTGGATGTATCCTAGTCGGGACTCAGATAGGAGGCAGAAGAACCTGTGTTACGATCCGTGGTGCATTCCCCTAAATATGTTCTAACAAAATGTAGAGGTAATGGGCTCTTTGCGTTTCCTCCAAAGACAACACTTTCACATTTGTTCTCTCTAGAAGCGGTAGCGGGGGAAGTCTGGGGGAGCTCTGTGGCATTGAGGCTCATAATCTATTGAAGAGATTAGATAAGAGTTGGCTTTTGTCCCTACAGTTTACAAAGGACAGCGGTATCAACAAACCCCAACAACCGGGCAGGAAATCACAGTTGTTGTAGTTTTAATGTGGTTTCATAGTAGATAAAAGGTTTGCTGTGACTGAATTCATGTTGCCAAAATATTATTTTGCACATGACATCGGGAAGCACTTGAACATTTTAGGTACATGCTCAGAGCTGAAAAGGAAAATCGTTTTAGCCTGCTCGTTGTTGACGCACATGAGTATTGCTAAAGCAGAAAAAAGCAATGCATTCATCCAATTGAAAAAGTACAATTTTATGCGTATGTATAACAAAACATATTATTGCCCATGGCCATCCTCAGGTAGTTAACATGGATTTTACGATAGTCTATATCAGGGGTCGGCAACCTTTGTGACATGGAGTGCCAGTTTGAAATTTTCTTCTCATCTAGTGTGCCATTATCAACAATAACGCAAAGTTAAATTATGTCACAATTTTTTTATTTTTTCCAATATACCTGGAATTTTATTCTCAACAATAACAGTATCTGTATTCTTAACAAAATAGCCACATCAATATTTCAAAGACTGAAAAACAGCTACACATTTAAACTAAAACTAGTGTAGGCTGAGGCAACATCAAATTATCAGATGCCTACCAGACAGTCAGTGTGATCCCTGGCTTTTATCAACAATAACGCAAAGATGCGTTATTGTGCGTTATGACACAAAATACATTTTTCTTCCCAATATACCTGGAATTTGATTCTCAACAATAACAGTATCTGTATTCTTAACAAAATAGCCACATCAACATTTCAAAGACTGAAAAACAGCTACACATTTGAACTAAAACTAGTGTAAGCTGAAGCAACATCAAATTATCAGATGCCTACCAGACAGTCAGTGTGATCCCTGGCCCTGCTTTGCTTGACTGAGCTCTGTGATCTGTGGCTTGTAGTTAGTTAGGCCTACTTTGAGTTGCAAACATGCCTCAGAGTGCTCCGTTGTTAACCTCCTTAATAAATTCGCCATCTGTAAACGGCTTCCCATGCTTTGCAATGCAATGCGCAATGCGATAACTTGCTTCTGTCCCGTGATCTTTAGCAGTGGTAAAATCCTTGAAGGAGCAAGCTTGTTTTTCATATCTGGACACAGCACGTTTGATTGACTCTAATGAGTCTGCTTGGTCTTTGAAGGTCTTCTCTTGCTTCGTCTCAAAATGACGCAAAGGTACGCTGGAGTCCGAGGTAGGAAACCCAAACGCCGCCGTGTTTGGGTGATAGAGTTTAGATCGGGTTAGATTAAATAATCTCTGATATAAATAACAATAATCGGGTTAAATAACTTCACATGGTGTGTCTGGTGTGTTTCCAGCATTTGTAGTGTTGATCAGCAGATATATAGTCCGCCAAGACGTTGAGGTTGCTTAGCAACCAGAGACTCTGTCCATGCAAGTGAACGGAGCGTTCCCTCTTCGTCATAACTATCAAACCAAACATCCTTCACATTCACCGAGCGAACATTATGAAAGTAAAATGCACATTTCTCGCTAAAAATGTTTCCATAAACGCATTTAATGGCGTAACTATGTTACTATTTCCACATAGTAATGCCGTATGCTTCTGTCCAAGCTCACTACTCTCTGCCAGTGACGTCGGGTCAAGCTCAACACTTGACGTTCTGCACACAACATTCTCACAGCATAAAATGCACACAGCACGGTCCTTCACAAATACAAAACCAAACTCTTGTGTGCAGCATCACTGGAATGGCCTAGTTTTAGCTGCAGCGGGTGTGGCCATTGTTCACAATATCACGCTCTGTCATTAATTGATGTCAGCACGAAGACAGCGGACAGTGCGTGCGCTTGAATTTCAGACAATTTGATCTGAAATTCTCCCGCTGCAACCTGACCAATGGCCACACTCCAACATCAAATCCAGTGGTGTCCTCCGGGTCCTAGTGCCGGCAGACAAAAGGCGTTTTTTTTTGTTTTTTTTTAAACGGGACAGATAAAGTGAGTATCGTAATAACACTGAGGTGCCGTGCCAGTGTTTATTCTGCGGCGTGCCAACCGTGGCACGCGTGCCATAGGTTGCCGACCCCTGGTCTATATGTAGCATGGTTTCTCAACGGGGCGGTACCTAGGGGGGCGCTGGGAACGTGATTTATTTTTGGCCTTTTTTTGGGGGGGGGGGGGGGGATTTTAAACCTTCATGGTTTTCAAATCTTTTTGGTGCAAAAATACGCTACGCCTATATGCTCAGTGTAACAATGGTCATACAGCGCACACCCGGACTCCCGTTACATCAGCTATCGTCATGATCTCTATATAATGCTCATAAACATAACCCAAGTTTGCGGGTTAACAGTTCAATAACCAACACAACACAATCAAACATGGCCGATAGCAAAAAAAAAAAACTAATTTTGTTTCATAGCCCGTTTTCTTCCTTCCTCTTGCTGTTGTTCAGTTCGAGCTGCTCTGAGCGTTGTCTCTAAAGACTGTTGCATTTCAAATACAAAGTATATAGCTCCCGGTGCCCGCGGTTACCGGGCCATTCATTCATTGACGGGGCACGGCGGGAGACGCGGGAGTGCAGTGGCCGCGCTCATGGTGCCCGCGGTTCCCGGGCCGCGATGCCCCTGGTTCCTGAGCCATTCATTCATTCGTTCACGGGGCACGACGGGAGTCGCGGGAGATGCGAGGGTGCCATGGTTCCCGGACTGCTGTGCCCGCGTTGCCAGGGCCGCTGTCACGGTGCCCGCAGTTCCCGGGCCATTCATTCAATGACGGGGAACGGCGGGAGATGCGGGAGTGCAGTGCCAGCCGTTCCCAGGCTGCGTTGCCAGGGGCGCTGTCACGGTGCCCGCAGTTCTCGGGAAATTCATTAGGCAAATTCACGGGGCACGGCGGAGATGCGGGAGTGCCATGGCCGCGCTCACGGTGTCCGCGGTTCCCGGGCCGCAGTGCCCACGGTTCCCGGGCCATTCATTCATTCGTTCACGGGGCACGGCGAGAGTCGCGGGTTGCCGTGGCCACGGCCGTGGTGCCCGCGGTGCCTCGGTCACGGTGAATGAATGTTCAATCCAACTAGGGATGGGAATTGATAAGAATTTCACGATTCCGATTCCGATTCTGCTTATCGATCCGATTCCTTATCGATTCTCTTATCGATTCTCATTGGGTGAGAAAATAAGTATAAATGTGTTTGTTTGTATTAAATCTCTTTAATATCTGATCAGAAGTGCTTCTAGCATTAGGAAATTGTACATTTTCAAATCAATTGGTCTAGACGAAAAAATATATAAAAATATATGCCATCATTACGTGCCATACAACTAAAAACACAGACTGAAAACAGCCAAGTAAGAGCTTGTGCCTTTTGGAATGCTAACAGTGCTCATTTGCATTCAACTTGTAACCAAATTCAACTGACATAAACAAAATGAAGCATTGATTAGACAGAGATTTATTAGATGGGCCTACCTATTAAACCGTTGGAACACACAAGACCGGAAACCATAGCAATGCCGGTAAACAAATCCCGAGAAGCCCAATCCCTATGAGAGCTCCCCACGCTACGGCCATCCGGGGGCGACAGAGCTGTTGGCCGTGATATTATATATACAATTATAATATATTATATACTATTATATATAGAGCTCCGGGAGTCGCAAACTGCAACAATCACTTTCTCCTCCATGCCGCAGTCACCCCGGACTGCACTGCACTGAGTTTGACGGCTGAACGCTGATTGGCTGTTACGTTACACATGTCACTCAGTCATCACGCTGTTGAACGCTGATTGGCTGTCATCACGACAAAAACTTGTCGCCGGTTTTCTCCCGCGAAAATGTCGCCCTTATACGCGTCTCTACGTTCACTTTGTATGGGATCTTGTCGCCCCGTCGCGTTTGGTGTGAACGCACAATGCGATTCTTCCTCGGCGGCGCTGTCACGTTAAAATTGTACCGGGGGCGAAAATTGTACCGGCCTACGTCATCGTTTGTTTACATCCTGACAACCTGACAACCTGCCCGGAAACAGACGACGCGATGCAGAAAACATGTTTCCAAACGACGAAATAACATAATACAAAGAGCGGATCGCTATCTGTATTAAGATAGATAGCGATAACACTTGTTTTTACTTTATATTTGTATTGTATTTAATTGATCGAAACAATAAAAAAGTTTGCCCGCAAAACGGGCGATCGCGTCAAATGACGCGTCAAATCACGTAGGAAGGTTCTTGAACATTCTAGACTATGAAACCTGCTTAAAACACTCAGTTTACTAGCTAAATTCGATTAAACAATTCAATACAATACAAATATAAAGTAAAAACAAGTGTTATCTAGCGATCCGTTATCTGTATTATGTTTCAAGAACCCTCCTACGTCATTTGACGCGATCGCCCGTTTCGCGGGCAAAACATTTGTCATTTGACGCGATCGCCCGTTTCGCGGGCAATTTTTTTTATTGTTTCGATTAAACAATTAAATACAATACAAATATAAAGTAAAAACAAGTGTTATCGCTATCTATCATAATACAGATAGCGATACGCTATCTGTATTATGTTATTTCGTCGTTTGGAAACATGTTTTCTGCATCGCGTCGTCTGTTGCCTGGCAGGTTGTCAGGATGTAAACAAACGATGACGTAGGCCGGTACAATTTTCGCCCCCGGTACAATTTTAACGTGACAGCGCCATGTTTGCTGCGTTCTGAACCAAAACAAAAGCAGCGTGTGTACGACGTCATGACGCATTTGCCGCGACCGGAACCGATAAGCGGAATCGTTAAGCAGGCTTGCAAACGATTCCAAGGAATCGATGAATACGATTCCACAAAATCAATGAATACGATTCAATGACACCTTTAAGCAATATAACACGAGTGTGAGTGGGGTTGTTAGTTTATTTATTTTACTTCATTTAAGAATGCCTGATTCTGATTGGCTGGGAGGAGGGCATTAACCCGGCAGGTTGCCCGTTGACTTGTCGGTTGTACTCATGGACCTATTAAAGAGGTTTTACTTTCTGCTGACTGAGCATAGCGTCATCAACTGGTAGTTCAATGCGCTGTTTGTATTAAAAAAAAAAAAAAAAAAAGCTCTTTGGATCAGAAAGAGTGGAGGTGTCATGCCAAATTTGTACCGGCTGCCAAATTTGTACCGGGCGCGTCATCCATACGTAATCCATTCCAAACCTGCATGGCAGCAGATGATCGCGTCGTCCGTTGCCGGGCAGGTTTCAAAAAACATTCGCGCTCATGTTGCCAAAGACTAAATAACATAATACAGTTAACGGATCGCTAGATAATGTAATGTTTTGTTGGGTTCCTTAATAAACACACGATGTATCTTGGAACAGACATCAACATGCAGCGCGCCAATCCAACTGCGCATGCTCCGTGTGACGGTCTAATAACTGATGTTGATATCATTACAGATAACACTTGTTTTTACTTTATATTTGTATTGTATTTAATTGTTTAATCAAATTTAGCAAGTAAACTGAGTGTTTAAAGCAGGTCAAGGACGAAATAGCACAATACAGATAACGGATCGCTAGATAGAAGGTTCGCGAATGTTCACGTCATTCGACGCGATCGTTCGTTGCCAGGCAACGGACGAAGCGATCATCTGTTGCCAGGCAGATTTGGAGTGGATTACGTATGGATGACGCCCGGTACAAATTTGGCAGCCGGTACAAATTTGGCATGACAGAGGCCTACTTTTAGTTATCAAACAGGGAAACGTCCTCAAAACATGCACTTATTAAAGAATGCATACGCCTCTATGCAATCCCTGTCTACCGTCTAACTGCGATTCGCTACGCTATTTTACAATCAATCCTAATTTGGTCCTGAAGTCCTCATAGGCTATTGTAGAGCCGTCCGAGAAAGGGCTAGGCTTCTCCGACACTTCTTTATAGTGCCAGGGAGTGGGTGGAAGGAAGGCACACATTCCTTATTTTATGCGGTTTTACACTAATTAAAACATACTTTTCTAATATTATAAATTTCTGCAAAATCCATTCTGTAAGATGCTACTCAATTCAACCCAGAGTACCTTAAAGAAACTGGCTTTCTCATATAATGCCGGTTAATGGAGTTCATTGAAAAATGGGTTATCACTGTTGAACGATGTCAAGTTGAAAAGACCGAAATGAATCCAATAAGCAGCATAAACCATGTTCAATTTGCATAGCATTAAAATAACAATTTTGATTGTCGTTGTTTTGAGCCAGCTTCATTAAATAGCTTGAGGTAAGTTATTAATGCCGTAGCTCAATCCTAATTGCGTTCAAACATAAACATGCATTGCCCAGTTGTGCAGTAGATACAAACAGAAACTAACTAAACATGTATCTTAATATCCTCTAGGCCCATCACCCCTAAGGATGTCTGTTTCTTACTTTCAATTCAAAGAGCTTTGTCAGCATGGGGACATTACATCTGCAATGCCAGTGGATTTTCCTTTTCAAAGACAACCGAAAGATATTTTCTATATTTTATACCATTTTCCATGTCTCTGACCCTCCCCCATATCTGTCTTTCAATTTGGTTCAGTTCAATCTAATTCAGTTAGATTCTGTCCATTTGAATTCAATTGAAAGGGCTGTATTGGAAATAAAAATAATACATTTAGTTTGAATAAGCTTCAGTTAATTTTATCGTTTGCTTTGTCTTGTCCGTTTTTATCATTCTAAGGGTTTTAAAAACCCTTCCCACAGAGGCATATAATTTTTATATTTAGGACTTATAGCTGACCATTTTTTTCTGAAAGTGACTTACAACTCAACACACACAGAAGGCAGAGTCAACCACACCGGGTGACAAAGATTTTCGGGAGCAGTTAGGATTAGGGGTCTTGCTCAGGGACACCTCGACACTCAACCAAGAGGAGCCAGGGATCGAACTAGCAACCTTCCGTTTTCAAGTCAGCAGACTCAACCTCCTGAACTACTGCCATCTGCATAGCATCGTGAGGTATCACCATAGCACGAACACAGCTGTTGCTCAATTATGCGTCTGCTTCTTTAATGTTCCTTTTTAGTAGACTTATCTAGACTCATCATGGGTAGTAGTAGTTTAGTCCATTGACATTCAATCATAGACACCGCATTGACTGCTTCGACCAGTTGCTGCGATACATTGACAAAGTTGCCACTTTGAAGAGGGCAAGTAAGGATAGGGCCTTTAAACTAACACAGCACTATAACTCTAATATTTCTCCAACCCATGTCATTTTGCGTTTTTACTTCTAAAGATGCCCGTCTTATTTTAATATTTTTCCCGTCATGGTCCACATTGATTTCGCAACCCAATGTCCCCTCTCGAACCAGACGGTGAAAGATGGTGTGATCTACGAGAAAGCAGAGGAATTTTCCTTGTGGTTAGCGAAATAATGAATATGTTGGCGTTTTATAAAAAGGACTCATTGAAATCTGTTGAAAAATGTAATCAATACTGCTCGTTATCCCAAAGAGCTGGGGCTCCCCATATTACCTCACCTACAGGCCAGTACTGATGTTAACGTGCGACCCAGAGGCCAATGTGGTGTCTATGTTTGTACGTTGATGGTTTAGTCTACTACCGGTGCCCAGGTACATAAAAGGACCATACTTAGTGTTATGAGCAACTTCTGTGTTGGTCCTACAATGCGGTCTTTCAAAAGTGTATATTACCATGATGAACATATATACAAGCATATACAAAGCCGACTATCTCTCTTGCAGCCTGCGAGCTGATGAACCAGGGCATCTTGGCGCTGGTGACCTCCACGGGGTGCGCCGCGGCCAGCGCCCTGCAGTCCCTGACCGACGCCATGCACATCCCGCACCTCTACGTGCAGCGCAATGGCGAGGGCTCGCCGCGGACCGGCTGCCACCTCAACCCAAGCCCGGGGGGGCAGCGCTACACGCTGTCCGCTCGCCCACCCGTACGCCTCAACGACGTCATGCTGACCCTCGTGGAAGAGCTGCGCTGGCAGAAGTTCATCATCTTTTACGACACTGAGTATGGTGAGTGCTAACAGTTTGTCTTGTTATTTTTGGCACTGTATAACTTGGAGCTTTTATGTTATGGTTGCGTGGCACGATCCTGTCTTTATTGCTGTGTGTGCGTGCACTATGTTGCAAGGACTCTGCTATATTGCTCTAGCCTGGTCCTACCAGACTCTCGTACTTCATTTCATTTGTACAGAGAGTCTGGACCTACACAATTGACAAACCTTAACTCACTTGAAGGCGGTTGTATGTTGAAGTTTAAAACGATTGGATCTGCCCAGTGCCGCTCTGAATCTGCCATAACCAATCTCTAAGGTTTGGCCGGGAATCACGTTGCGCGCAGCCTGTAAACAAACCAAACACCATGCGTGAAGATGTCCGTCAATGAGAGCTGAGTTTAACGTCATTCATCTCAGCCACTTCCTCTGTTCGCTGATTGGACGCAGAAAATTTTGACGGAGAAAACCCACTAACATACCGCAGACCAAGACCTAGTGCTGAAGGGAAATTCAAATTGAGCGGAAGTACTCAGGCGGGCGGAGCCAGGGTAATATCGATCTGGTTTTCTGGTGAAACGTCCTGCTTTTGTGTTTTATGGTGAGCGTTGGACCACTGTTTCTATGGCTTGTGTGCGCGAGTAAAGAGCTGCCAATTTTGTTTCTCTGAAAAGTTCTACTTTGTTGGATTCCAGTTTAGTTTGCTCTTGTGAGAATGGCAGTCAGTAAGAAGCTTCTAGTTGTTCCTGATCTCAAGAGTAGTAACAGCTAGTAGACAAATGGAGGATAGTGTGCGCTGTGAGGTGGTTTTACTCTCAGTGGAAAAGTTGTTGGTTCGAAGCCCTTTCTCTGTGGTCTACTTTCAGGCATCCCAAAGCAGCATGTCTAGCATCTTATACCTGCTCGATAAACACCAGATGTGGGAGTAAGTCCAACCATTTGAAATTCTGAAGTCTGAACCTGCAGGTACCAAGCCCCTTGTGCTGAATGATTTGGGGAAATAATCGAATTGCACTGCAGCCTCATTCACATGGTCAAAATGAGCATTGATAAGCATACAATAAGCATACAACATCCAGAAACCTCCAAGCACACATTTCTCAAGTAAGTTAACCACTTAGTGTTCGGGCCATTTTTGGCAATTTTTTTGTTTTTGCACTGCGCCTACTCTAGAGAGCACTGCTCCTTCATAGTATGACCTCTAATCACATGCTTGGTCTCTTTGGAAAGCTGAGAACCTGTAGAATTCTCTCTCATAATAACTGTATCATGTACTCTCACAGTGCTGGGAAAACTATAATATTGTTTTTCCTCCCGGCCGGTTACACACAACTCCAAAACCAAGCTGATTCTGCTGAAGCTGTACCCTGGGTAAATCCATATCCCTTGGAAACACTACTGAGCCCTAGCCCTAGGACTTGTGATGCTTTGTGTAAAAGCAGATCAACAAAGCATAAAAGATGAAGTCTCCAGCTCCTTTTATGTACTGATATGTCCATTCGTTCTGGTCAGGGTCCTTTTGGATACTCCAAAAAGGACCTTTGGCTACCCAAAATGCATACTGTAAACAAAAGTGAACCCAAACATGTAGAAGCATAATCTTGGTCTCAAATGAAAGGTTACCCTCTGGGCTTTCTTGTGAACCATTTAGATAGCATACCAGATGTTCTGATATGTAATGAGACAGGTATAACCACACAAAAATCTAATTTTTAGCTATCCGACTCTGGGGAAGAGCCTGCTAGTTTACTCACACCCCTTGCACATTTGTCTTCTCAACCACACGTAAGATGTTGTTTGACATGCTGGATATCGTCAGAAAGGTATTTTCATTTGCTATTAGGATATCTAAGGCCCGTCCCCGACCCCTCCTGTCTGCTGGTGTAGCTGTCAATCAAAGTTTACACGCCCCGTTTTGATAGTGATCGCCTCAATGGCTTGTAAACAAGGAAGTATTGGTCTTACAGACATGTGGGAGGGCTCTATGTCACCGTGAGACCCTGGCAAACACAGCGGATTCAATGAATCAGACGACAATAGCAGAATTCAAACCCTGAATCGCAGTTTTCTACAAAAAAAACATAGTAGCGTTTCAGTTTTCTATTTTTCGGCTGCTTTGTATAACATGACTTGTGCATATACACAATGTAATTACACTAAAATAATATTGATATTCGATTTCTGCGGACTCTTATGAACATTTCAAGACCCAACATGAAGTATCAACTCATTGCTAAGGATATCCACAACAACGATAAAGTTAGAATGCACCAAGGGAGGAGGAGGGTGAGGGGGGCTATTTTGACCTAAGACACGAGGATATTTTTGATCTATATTCGCCAAAAATATCTATTCCACCATATGGTTGACATTGGATGACATTCCTGAGATTCTAAGCTTTCAAACGGTGCATGACATGACTATAACACTCAACTGTATGATACCCAGCATGTTGGGGGAAAAGGCTGGACGAAAACGTGCCCGCCGGCGAGATTTGACCGTCAAGTGGTTAAGCGCTTTCTTAAAAGCATATATCTGAAAAATCTTTCAAATTCTGGGTAATTAAGCCTTTGTAGTCAAGATCACTAACGGAAGAAATATAAATATGACAGAGTTAATTATGTAGGAAAAATGGTTAATGAAGAAGTTCCCCTGTTGCCATACTGTGTCTTGGCAGTCAGATTCTTGGAAACTAATAAGTCGGAATATTGATTGCCTGATGAATTTCAGGTGCTGTTCAATGTTGTGTTTCTTAAATTAGTGGCAATGAGAGAATATCATGTTCAGCTTGTTCATAATGCTCTAATCAGGATTTGAACTCTCAACCTAAGGAACATCATACAAGGCATAATCCTGTTGACCAACTGACATTCCTGAACAGCATGAAGCCTCATTCACATGGTGAAAATGTATTTTGATAAACACACAACATTAAGAAAAATCCAAGCACACATTTCACAAGAGAATTAAGGGCTTTCTTAAAAGAGTACAGAACTGAAAATTTGCACTGTTAATGGTATCCACCTAATAATATAATAGCCATTATACAACAGCAGTTATACAATAACAAAATGTTAATATAGGCAAAATGGGTTGAGACTGTGGATGTTTGGCTTTTCTTGGGAATTGTGGGAAAAGTAAACATTTTTTGGTGAAAAAGATGCATCTGATTTTAGAGATTAAAATGATGATAGAATTTTGAGTCCAGGTGAATCTGGTAAGGAGAAATAAGGCTATTTCATAATTTTTTTGGTCATATAAGAATGGTCATATAAGAAAGATGGGCTAACTGCTCCAACCTTATTGGCCAAAATTTCTCAAATGGAGCCAAATAAAACAAATTTTGTTCGATGACTTTTGTGAGGCTTGGCGTAAAGATTTTATGTGGTGATTTTGGTGATTTTTTTATTATTATTGAAGCCTGTGAATCGTTTTATCATGTTTAGCATTAATATGAAATCGTGGGAAAAGTAAAAAGATTTAGAGCAGAAGACCAGGGTGAAAAATATGCATCTGATTTTAGAAAGATTAATAAAATGAAAGAATTTTGAGTCCAGGTCAATCTGGTGAGGAGAAATAAGCGTAATTCATGATTTTTTACAATAACGCCACCTTTGGGTGCAGTACCACAAAAAATGTCAAGAGTTTTCGATTCACGGTCTAGGCTGCAGGAAGACTTTTACAGAATTTGAGATAAAAAAAATGTTAAAGAAACAATAGGGGACCCCTAATAATGAATGAATTTTCTATAGCGCTTTTCAGTGACCCAAAGACGCATTCAGTGACCCAAAGACGCTGACAGTGACGGAGACAAAAATTCGAAGAGGGTGATGACAATCAGGGGGGACAAGCGGAAGACATCATAAAAGACAACAGAAGCAAGGTGGAGTGTGATAATGGACAGGGATAAGGGTGGTCATGGGGAGGGAAGGTCATAGGCTTGGGAAAAGAGGTAGGTTTATAAAACGGGATTTGAATATGGGAAGCGAGGGAGAGTCGCGGACAGGTTGGGGATGAGAGTTCGAGAGTCGGGGTGCAGTTCTTGAGAAGGCTCTGTCACCGAAGGTTTTAAGTCTAAATGATCGGACGGTCAGAGTGAGAGTGGAGGAGGAACGGAGGGTTCGGGAGGGGCAATGGGGGATGAGGAGGTCACATAGGGCGGGGCCAGGTCGTGGAGAGCTTTGAAAGTCAGGAGGAAGATTTTGAAATTGATACGTTGTTTGATGGGGAGCCAGTGGAGAGTGAAGAGAACTGGAGTGATGTGTTCATGAGACAGGGTGTGAGAAGGCGCGCAGCAGAGTTTTGGACCATTTGGAGTCCATGGAGGGAAAGAGAGGTGATGCCAGTGAGGAGGGAGTTGCAATAGTCTAGACGGGGCGACATGAAGGCGTGGATAAGGGATTCAGCAGCAGGGGGGGGCAGGCAGTGCCTGATTTTAGCGATGCGGTGGAGGTGGACGTAAGAGGTCTTGACAATGGAGATGACATGGGGACCAAGTGTGTTGTTGGGTCCAGGATAACACCAAGATTGCGGGGGAGGGATTGATGGTCGAGGTTTCGATGGTGAGTGAGATGGGTCCAGTTTTTTTTGAGAGTGGATTTGGTGCCTATGAGGAGGAGCTCTGTTTTGTCACTGTTGATTTAGAGGGAGTTGTGGATCAGCCATGTTTTTATTGTAGAGATGCAGGTTTCGAGTTGGGTGAGGGGAGGATTTTGGGTGGGTTTGGTGGTGATGTAGATCTGAGTGTTGTCAGCGTAGCAGTGGAAGTCCAGGTTGGGGCTGCTGATGATGTGACCAAGGTTGGAAGAGGTAACAGATAAGAAGGGGGCCGAGGACTGAGCCTTGAGGGACCCCCTGCGTGACAGGAGAGAGGGTGGATGTGTGGCCAGAGAGGGAGATGAACTGTTGCCTGCCGGTGAGGTAGGAGGTGAGCCAGTCGAGGGCAGTGCCCTCAACACCCTGTTGGCGCAGCCTTTTAAGAAGAATGGAATGGTTGACGGTATCTAAGACTGCGCTGAGCTCAAGGAATAGCAGGATTTTGAGGGCACCGGAGTCTGCAGAGGCGAGGAGATCGTTTGTGACATTGACCAGGGCAATTTCCAGGGCCGGAAGCCAGACTGAAAGGGTTCATAGAGGTTGTTTGACTGGAGGTGGGTGTGGAGTTGGGGGGCGACAATGCGTTCCAGAATTTGGAGAGGAATGGCAGGTTGGCGATGGGGCGGTAGTTGGAGAGGTCGGCAGAATCAAGGGTGGGCTTTTTGAGGATGGGGGTGATGGAGGCAAGTTTGTAGACAAAGGGAACATTACCAAGGGAAAGAGACTGATTGAAGTGAGTGGTGAGGTGGGGGATGAGGACAGGGAGGCAAGCCTTGGTTAGAGTCGTTGGGAGGCGGTCTAGACAGCAGGTGGTTGTATTGGATGCAGTGATGATTTCCAAGATGTGGAAGGAGTCAACAGGGGAGAAGGCAGTGAGACAAGGGGAGGAGAGGAGAGTTACAGAGATCAGGTGAGGAGGGTGGATTGATGTCCGGCGGCTGGAGGAGTGTTGATGGTGGAGAACAGGATGTGGGGTTCCCGGTTTGTGCTGTTGATGAGGGTTGGGAAGTGGGCAGATTTAGCAGCTTGGAGAGTGTCACGGTAGGAGGAGATGTGAAGTTTGTAGGCTTCGGCGTGAATGGTGAGGTGGGTTTGTTTGTAAAGAGTTGGCGGCCAGTCTGATTCATGGTGCAGAGTTCCGAGGTGTACCAGAGGGCGGAGTTGGTGAATGAGACGGAGTAGTAGTAGTTGAAGTAGTAGTAGTAGTAGTAGCTGAAGTAGTGGTAGTAGCTAAAGTAATAGTGGTACTAGTTGCGCGAACGATATGCCATATGAAAGGTATGGAATTGATTGATGTTTGTAGAAAGAATTATAATAATCGCGCCATTTTTTTTTTTTACGAGCCGAAATTTAATGTTCTTGCCTAATCCTTTAATCCAAACATGATTAAAAGTAGTCCAATTGGGCGGGGAAAATCACCCAATTTGGCTACGCTGCCTGAAAGTCGTTAAACAGTAGTCCAATTGGGGAGAAGCTGCCCAATCTGACAACACTGCCTGCACGTCCTCGCGCTCTAACCTCAGCGTAAATCAATGAGCCCAACTGAAAACGAAGCCGATATGGAACTTCAACTGTGTGTAGCACCCGTGGTCTTAGCCGGAATGGACAGATATGTTGCTAGCATCCGTCCAGGTCCTTGAGACGTTAAAACACTAAATGACTCTCGAAGGGAGTTGGTGTCGGTTGAATAGATGAGTAATTTTAATGCCTTTTATCATAAAACATTGACATTGATACAAAATAGAGCTTTGTAAAATAACGAACAAAACCAAAAGAATAAGTCCTTTGTAGCTGGATTCCCCAGCTACAGTAATCCTTGGGAAAGGAGTTGTTCGCTCAAGGAATGTCTAGTTCAGGGGCGGATATCCGTATGTGTGCTTCAGTTTCTCTGAAACCCGGGTAGGTTAGTGTGTATCTCATATGTTGTGTCTTATCTGTAATGACTGAATCTTCACAATCATCTGTGGCTGTGTTCACGGCTGGCCACGCCGTATCCAACACATCCACAGTTCTACTTGGCAAAGCTCGCCATCTAAGGTTCAACCTTCCTGGGATCGAACAAAAAAAACAACCCGCCGTCTGTCCAGTGTTACGGCTCAAGGTGACCCCCTGGAAACGGGGTGCTCACGAATAATTTCCTGCTACTGAAATTATGTTGAGCGCTCCCTACTGGAGAACACATGCAATTGCACCTTGAAATAATGAAGGGCTTATTAGCCCGATATTCTATATGGGTGTATTGGGTTCAAATGAGTGCGAGCAGGCCGAGTTGTCGACCCTCAGCGGGAGATCTTTTTATTGTCTTTAGAAGGAGAACACAAATGCTCAAACTATAACAAAGGATCTCCAAGTGTCGTCCCTTTGTGGGTTCTTGGTATGATCTCCACTCGCTCTGGATCTCTGTGGTCCGTTCGCTCCTGGTTTTCTCCTCACTACAACACAAAGCAGGCACATAAGTGCACACTCCCTGATTGGCCTGAGTGCGGACACCTGCTCGCGATCAGGTCCAATCCCCCCAGCGGATCCGGTTTGCTCCCAACCTGCCTACTCCCCCTGCAGGCCAGACGTCGCACGTCCCCCCACAATGGGTTACATGTGATTATGAAAAAAGTATAAAGGATAATCGCAATTCTGTATTCAGTTTTTTCTGATTATTGAAGATACAAGTGTGTTGATTTGTTAAACCTTTGACTGAAGGTTAACGGTTAAGAATTTACTAAGTTAAGAAGTCTGAAGTAGTTGAAGGGTCAGAATGGGCGGACGGCTCCCCGTCCTCCCTTTGACTTCCATTGTGAAAAATAGTATTTTTTAAAAGCAGAATAAATGAATTCCTATAAAAGGAAATCATCAAAACAAACAAACACACAACTATTTTTCACACACCCCAAAACTACGTCAAATTGCAGTATTGTCCAAAAATATATTCCCTACAGTGGTAATTTTTTTAAATCCTGGGGCACACCACCAACCAAAATGACACTCTAACACAGTATATATAATACATATTGTAGTGGCGATTTGTCCTCAATAAAACAATAACTTGAAAATGAAGAAATCAAACAAAGCAACGTAATCAAAATAGCCACTGAGGCACCAGGGGGGACGAATCTTACGCAGTGCAGGCGTGAATTTAGATTTCTGCAGGTTCATTTTCCGATCTTCCAAGCAAACAAAACAAATGTGCAACAGTGTGAACATGGGGAACTCCTTTGTCTCTCTCGTACAGCTGGTAAAAAACAATGACCCTTCCCAGTGCCTGTCTTACCCATGCCCGCCACCTCTATATATAGGCTAGTAATAACTTCAAAACAAAAGCATAAACAAACTCAAGTTAACTAATTTATAATACAAACGAGAAAATAAAGAAAAAGTCATATTATTTTATGTTAAGCAAACAAACTAAATAAATGTTTTACAATTAAATCTAAGAACTGCATAGCTCCAAACACATATAGTTAATAATATAGTTTCTAAATGTATTTATACTCACTTAGTGTGAAACCTGGGCCTGTTTCGATATCCTGGCAGGAATGGTAGAAAGACACACAAAACTCTTTTCAACAGCTCTCAGTCTCTCTCTGTTTTAATGTTTAATTACCATTAGGGCTGGCCCGAATGCCATTTTTCAGGCTTCAAATACTCGTTGGTTTTTCCGAGCGAATATTCGAATACTCATCAAAAACAACATTAATAATCCCTATATACTCCCTGGAACCGATTTTGACGGTATCTGCATATTTTGTTGAATATTTAATAGCTTTTGAATGTTAGTTAGTAGGCCTAAGTAGGTTGAAGTTCTTTTGTTTTTCCCCGTGAAAGCGAACAGCTGTTGTTCCGTTCCAAATCAGCTGTCCTCTGCCATCTCAGCCCTTACGGGAGCTTTTCAATTCATCCTGGAACGTGCATCTTTTAAGGGAATTTGTACATATGTCCATAACAAATTTGTCCATAACAAATACCGAATATTGATTGTCTTATGTGTCCATATTATATCCATTATATTGACCGGGTATTCCCAAGACGTTCACGCTCTGCAGCAAGCCAGTCACAGTTGATTGGCGCGGCGCTGTACAGCGAACGTAAACAAACAACTAACGTTAGCATTTCGTCAAGTATTACTTTTCCTCCCGAGATCCCGCTAATGTTGTGTTATAAAGTAAAGGGAAACAAGATATCTATTCTTCCTCCACCTCACTCGCTTCTCTGCTTGGTGTCACTGACGCTTATAGGCCCCGTTCACACGAAGCCGATTTCATGGCGAAACTGCAAAGGTCTTGTACGGTTCGGCCTTCCGTACACACGAAGCCGGCGAATCCGCTGACCGAAACC
This sequence comes from Gadus chalcogrammus, assembly GCF_026213295.1. NCBI lineage: Eukaryota > Metazoa > Chordata > Actinopteri > Gadiformes > Gadidae > Gadus > Gadus chalcogrammus. The sequence continues at coordinate 20,578,137 of NC_079429.1, read as the reverse complement.
GCAAACTTCTGAAACCACCCTCGGAGGTGGTTTCAAATCTACCCGGTTTCGTTTTGGATTCGTGTGTACGGCTGAAACCGACTGAAACCGCAAACCATGATGTCATCGCCCCACCCCTCGACCTCCTAGCCAATGGCTCTTAAGCCCGCGGAGTCTCAGAAATCACATGCGAGCATGCGCATAAGGGCAGCCTTTATGCGCATGCTCGCCTCTTCTTCTTATTTCATTTCTTCTGGATTTCTGTACCAGAAGCAGCGCCCCTTATGGGCCTGGAATGTGTACTACAGCATTTCTACAGATCTACCCGGTTTCGCTTGGCTTCGTCTTTACGGAGATACTCCGAAACCGGATAGATCGAAACCGTAACGGTTTCGCCCGTTTCGGCTTCGTGTGAACGGGGCCATAGTTTGCCTCCCTCGCTCTTGTAACGTCACGTACGTGGAAAAAAAACAACGAAGCTCAGAATACTGATTTAAGCTTTGAATACTGATTTTTCGAGTAGCCGTTAGCGTTAAAAATCCATAGATTAGCCGCACCGTTATATAAGACGCAGAATCGAAAAAATGGGAAAAAAGGCTTATAGTCCGAAAATTACGGTACATTATCTGCGACACTTTATTACAGCACAGACACCCTACAATGGTTAATTAGGTGATCCTAGAAAATTTCCCACGGCACACCTGATGATCTCTCGCTGCACACTAGTGTGCTGCGGCACACTGGTTGAAAATCACTGCTCTACACGATGCAGAATTGTAACTGTTGGGTAGTGTGCAATACAAATTGCGTTTGCATTCAACGCAACAGACAACCTCTGTGCCACTTAAGTGTTACTGTCCCACAGATATGTTATAAAGAGTTTCAGTTTCGAAAAACTGAGCTGAGAAATGAGGCTCTGCCTGACAAAGTAGTGCTATAAGTCAACGGCTGATAATGGTAGGAGTCTGGATTACTGCATAAAATAAAAATCACTTGAAGGAAATTAAGGGAAAGGAGATTTAATCTCACAAGCTCCGTCAGGGAGGCTGAGATCTGGTTGCCAGGGGAGGGGCTAAACCTTTTACACACTCTCCTAATGGCCCTCTCAGACAAGATGTCAGACTGCTCTTGAACTCTGCCCCTCCCTACGCCCTTCAATCCTGAGACATTGAGAGGGAAAATGGCAGTGCCTTGAACCTTCAAATCCACATCTGTCCGTCTGTCTGTCATGTTGGGAACACTTAGAAATAATGAGCACTTGAGCCAAAATGCAGGATGTTTAATGATTCACTGTAACAATTCGAGACCTAAGCATGTGCGACCAACCCTCATGTATCAGGGGATCCTGTGTGGTAACACCAATAAATTATTACATCGCACCACATTGTCCATGCAGAGACGTGCGTAAAGAAAGAGTGAACCATTCAGTCTCACCTGCTCCCAATTTGGAGCAGGTGCAACATCTCAGGTCAATTTGTCTTTGTTTGTTCTTTCCTACTTTCTTTCTTCATGGACTGCTGAATAGTCTTAATTTCAGAGACCATAAGATGACCCAGTTTGCATCATCTAATATTTACGAAAGCAAACATATTCTGAGAAATTTAAGTTATTTGTCGTGTCTGTAAACCCTTTCTCTTGACACTAGAGATGGGCTGGGCGTGCAGAACGGAAATCACCTTATTTGGACTTCCAGTCTAGGGAGGGTTTGAGCTGTGTCCGGGCAACAATACAGCTAAAGAGAAGTTTACGACACATTACTACATCTGAAATATCATATATATGCGTATATTTAATTTATGGAAAATACAGGGTTGTTATTATTTTGTTCTTTTTTAAATTTCATTTTTTTTATTTACTTCTGTTTGCGTTTCAGGGTACTTACATTTTTATTAGAAACATCAAATGATGGAACTCTCGAAATTTGTGTCGGAAGTTATGTTTCACACAACTTCTACAATACGGAATAATATTTAGAAAACCTCCTACATGAATCACATCTCTCCATGTCTCACTTTTAATTTTTCTGTGAGTGACTAAAAGTCCAGTGAGAATGGAATGTTTGAGAAAAATGTTCCAGTTTTTTTTTACTGGAAACAGAAAACAGCAGATGAATGATGACAGCAGATTAATCAGTGGAGGGGGACAAATTGTTGCTTTTATTGTCACAGGTGGTGTCGACCAATTGACTTGTATCAGGAAATGCATTCTTTGACCAACTGACAGCTGATACGGACAACTTATGCTGTACCTGGCCATTAGGGATGGGTCGGTCCCGAATGATTCGTTCACAACAAACAAATCCCGAAGGTGAACGACGAGAACTGATTCCCAAAGAAGAGAACTGATTCATGGATTATTATTATTTTTTAACATAAAACAAATGTATGGTCACGTAAATAAAATATACAAACTTACAGAGCTCCGTCTCCCCGCAACCTTATATTATTGATTGAGTCAAAAACGTTCTCAAAGATTAAGCCAATGAGAGTAATACAGCAGGTAGCAATCACGTTGCCATGGCACATGGGTAAACAAATGACAATGCACCGCCGCACAAGTTAAATAACGATCGCTGTAGGCTTCAATAACATGCATGCACTTTATATGTTTTCTTTTTATTTAGTTCTACCACACAATTGCATGCTTTAATAAAGTATTGTTTTACTTAACAAACGAATCAAACGAAAAAATCGTGATAGTTAACGGATCTGAAAGAACTGATTCCCGGAAAATAATCGTTTTGCCCATCCCTACTGGCCATCCTACGTCTGCAAGGCTGAGATGATGAGTTTTTCTGTTGTTCCGACCCGGCCCACTCACTCCCTCTCTCTGCGATAACAAAGTGAACTTTCCTTCTTTCCTCCCTTTTCATTTTCTTAATTTCTTCCACAAAGTGCGTGATGGGTGAAGCCATTGCAAAAGTGAATGAAGTTGGGGGGGGCCCATTTATTCCGATTAGTGGTCTATTGTGGGTACGATATGAGGACCAGATGGGCTCTTTGGTTAGGCTGTCTGGCTGCGACTACACCCGGCCAACCAACTGTCACTTTGCTATGATTATGATTAAAGACACAAAGCTGGATGTTCCTTCCTTGTTCCTCCTAAAGCCTCTCCCTCATATTACCCACCTTCCCTGTCTTCGCCTCGTTCTCCGCTCCGTCCCTGCAGAGGTTTATTTGTCTAACACACACAGACACATTTTGGTTATGGTATCATTATGGGGACTGATGTCCCCAGCAGACCCAATCTCATCATTGATAAATCTTGTCATCTTATTGTCTGCATCGTTATTGCTAGTTCATTGGTTCTGGCGATGATGGCTAGACATCAGTATTTTTCATATCAGAAACATTCCCCCAAACCAATAAGAATCAACTCTGGGGAGCAAAGTTTTCAATGTAGCTGTACGTGATTGTTGGGTTGGAATGTTCTGGAATTTTTTTCTAGAGTCATGCTAGTATGACTTTTTTGACTGTCTCCAATTCCATCCAAAAAACTTTTTTATTTTTGATGAATCACTAAAAGGACATGACAACCTCTCAACAAATCAATTATTTTTAAATCCATTTTAGAATCACGTCAACCCAGCCACCAGAACGGAAATTTTATTTTGCTAATGTATTTTAGAAGTTAAGATTCATGTTTCATTTGCACACTTTACTCTATTTTAATGAATTATATTTAAAATAGCAAAGGGGCTCTGTTGTTCTGTTATATTTTGGATGTGTGATGACACACCAAACTCATGCTGGCATCCAGCGTCTCCACTTCTGCATGGAAATGTCATAAACATGGAATATTCCTTTACCCAGAAGCTTAACAAAAATGTTAAGCTGAAAAGTACATAGAGGAGAAAAAGGTTGGAAAAGGCAGGAGGAAGTTGACTTTGACAAAGTGGGAAAGAAAGAACACACACAGATGGCCAAACACGAACACATACGGAGACAGAAAACACGGGGTCGATTGGCACCGTCTCCAGCCACTGCCCGCGGCCTCGCTCATGTGTGGCTCCGCGGAGCATAACACGGAGAGTCTCACGTCTTCAAAAGAACCCAGACTTCAAATCACACGCTGCCCGCGCAAAGCCTGCATGGTCGCATGAATGGGCAGCTGGCTGCAATGCGCTCTGGGAAACTGTGTTTTGTCTTTTTTCTTTTTTCATCAACACCCAATCAGAGGCACCTGTCATGCAGTACCCAGTACCCAGTACCAGAGAGAGAGAGAGAGAGACAGCTGTTGTCGTAACCCCACTACACGTTGATACGCAGCAGGGGACCAGATAGAATCTTACAGCTGACGAAGCCGTGTTACTGGTATGTTAAAGATGGATGGCTGGTTAGTGGTTACCATCTCGTCGTTTACATCTATGGGCACTCTTGTTTGAACAAGCTTGTGTGTAGCTTCTTCTTTCACTGCAGATATTTCCCTTGACTTGAGGTCACGTTGTACTCCCTGGTTAATGTCTCTCTGGTGAATAATGCAGAATAAGCGCTAATATGCAGCGGCTACGACTCGGCGGCCTTCCTACTCTGTGTACCAAACTTTAATTATTTCACCACTCGAGCCATAATCACTTGCTGTTCATCATCATACACAGTATTTATTACTTGGCACATAACAACTTCATCAGACGTTCTGCTGTGTGTGTGTGTGTGTGTGTGTGTGTGTGTGTGTGTGTGTGTGTGTGTGTGTGTGTGTGTGTGTGTGTGTGTGTGTGTGTGTGTGTGTGTGTGTGTGTGTGTGTGTGTGTGTGTGTAAGTGGGATTGTGTTCTTATATGCAGTGGTGGGTGTTTGCGCATGTGTGCTGGGGTGTGTGTGTGTGTATGTTTGTGTGTATGGGCTGCTGGGCTATGTTTCACATCAATTTAAACGTTGAATATGAAAGGTGCTATCAGTCCCTGTATCCAGCCTCCTGGCTTATACCGTCTGAATTTTCTGACTCACAGACACACACACACATACACACACACACACACACACACACACACACACACACACACACACACACACACACACACACACACACACACACACACACATACAGGCGCACACACACACTGCAAACATTCATAAAGATGGAAGTAAATTTGTTCAAATACCTTTTGTCATGTGGAATTGATATGATTAGTGTAAGTTATAAAATGTGTGTCTATTTTACGGTGAACAGATATATATTTGCGAGTTTCAAAGGGATTGGTCAACGTTGTGTGAAATGTTGAGCTGCTAAAGAGTCCTCAAATCTGACAACTCAGTCCAAGCAGCCACTTCTCAAATTAAGTCAAGTAATGAAACTCGGGCTTTAGGCATACAACTCTGCCTAGATGGATAACGCTAATAATAGTATGTTAGCTCATGCTAGTAACAGAGGATTGGCGGGGGTTTGCTGCCCGGTTTGATGTACTGACGACTGACGACGCAGATGATGACGATGATGATGATCGTGTATATGACAGTATATATGACAGGTATGGGGGAGGGGAAGAGAAGAGAAGAGAAGAAGAAAACAGAACAGATAGAGCACAAACAAAGAGTGACCGATGGAGAACAGCAGGAGCAAGGAAACTTATATTTGGCACGTGTCTGTCAGAGGCCTGTGTGGTGTTGGTTCTGTTGTGTCCACACCTGTGTTCATGCACAATGTGTACTTGTTAGTTTTTCCATGGCATCATGCGTAACCTTGTCTTAACCTATAACTAGGTAATGAATATGAATAATTGTATTAATAATCCAGTTCATTATATTGAGCATTTCACATTTTTCCTCCTGTCTAAACCGCTTGTCTATTTCCTCTTTAAGTGTTGTGGAGATTAACAAATGTACGGTTCAATAGGAACGTAGTTTGTGTGCTTCTTCTAGATGGGTCATTGATCTTTCTTCATCCTCCTTTCTTTTAAGCCAAACACCCCCCCACCGCCCCGCTTAGAAATACATGTGTAATTGGGTTAATTAAATAGATTTAACTAATGGATGACCCAGTTTGTTTCGGATCCTCTCTCGTTTGATTGGCAAAAAGGGGGCAATGTAACTTCTAACTGTGTGTTGTTGTTTCTTTAGTCTTTTTGGAATAGTGGGGAGCCTGAAAGTCTGTCCTTAGTGTTTTAGTTGAGTTTATCTAAACAGTGCTCTCTCACATATAGTGATTTAGTGATGTCAACAGTGCTCTCTCACTGATAATGTTTTAGAGATGTAAACAGGGTTTCATCACTGATAGTGTTTGAGAGATCTAAACAGTGCTCTCTCACTGATGGTGTTTTAGTCTAGTTGATGTAAAAAGTGCTCTCTTGATGATAGTGTTTTAATCAAGCTGATGTAAACATTATGCTCTCACTGATAAAGACTCAAAGGGCTACACTCCTCCAGAAGACTTTTTTCATTAGGCACCTCTACGGCTTTGAATCAAGACTTTCCCAAAAATGTTGTCAGAAAAATGAATATATCTTAACAAAAGGACACCTAGTGCTGTTCAAGGATGTTTTGGGAATCGTTTGGGATGGGAATACGTTTGGAATACTAATTCAAACTATCATGGAAAATAAATAAAATAAAATCAAGGTTTGGAATAAAAGTAAAGAGAGGATAAAAAAAAATATCTAGAAATAATTCAAGAGCACAAAAGTTTTTTAGGCCTTGTTCTGTTTTGAAGCAGAGGGAAGAGACTAGAGAGAGATATATGTATTGAAAATGTATGTTCATTTGAGTTGCATTGTTTCCCTGCTATATCAAAACTTGCTTATTTGCAATTGTTGCTAGTGAAGCAACACATATAATCAAGGATAATCAACAGCTTTGATTTCAAGTGTTAAAGTCATTAAAGTGATCAAGTCATTAAGGATTAGCTAATTCGGAGCGACAAATCATCGGCTGCTGGCACGAAAAAGAGGATCTAATTTGTATTGCTGTTCATTAGCTTGGCGCTAGCATAATCAAATAACAAGTGTGTGCAAGAAAATATTGATACCGTCTGGCAATTATCCAATGAAATTGTTTTCAACCATTGCTATAGGGGTTGAGTTAAAAGATAAATGTATATATATATATATATATATATATATATATATATATATATATATATATATATGTATATATATATATACATGTGTATATATATATATATATATATATATATATGTGTATATAAACATAATATATACTGTTAACATGATCTTTTAACAGTAGAGCTGCTTGTGGCGTGGAAAAATGCAAGTGGCTACAAAGATTGTAACCCTATTAACCTAGCTGGCTAAGCTAATATCTTCTGAGGGAAATATGTTTCAGGTTTATTGTCCTGGAATTCACCCGGTGGTGAATGTCCATTATGTAAGGGATAATGTATAGAACGCCGGTCATTATCAGGAAAATAAGCCCCCGACAGCCCCTGAAGGGGCTTATTTTCGATAATGACCGGCGACGTTCTACACATTATCCCGCTTAATACACGGCTACTTGCCAAAACGAAAAAATAACTTCACATGGTGTGTCTTTTTACAATGTATTTGTTATTACCAGCATTTGTAGTGTTGATCAGCAGAGAAATAGTCTGCCAAAGACGTTGACGTCGCTTAGCAACCGAAGACGCTGGGGTTGAGAAGTTACCGGACTACTTGCGAAGTGATACCAAATACGTAATCAGAGGCAATAAGTCCTTATTTTTCCTTGACAGCGGTCAATTATACTTTGCAACGGAAAAGCAATTGAGGTTCATAAATAATTTTATTAAACTGCTAATTATGCATTTTGCAGGTACAGGATCAAAAGCGGGAACCATGCTTATTAAGGTTAATGAGTTTGCACATGTTGAGCGAGTGTGATCTGTTTTGTGCCTCATATAATATATCTTTTGAAGACTTTTATTATGAAGGTCATTTTAAACCGGAAGTTCTGTTTATGCAAGTGGATGATGGCTTCATGCTTGATGAAGTGTTTGACGAACATTCGGAGAACATTTCGGAATCGTCAGCACGAGCAGCCCAAACAAACAACTGGCAGACTAAAGACGGGAACAAGCAAAGAAAACATGGATAAGACGAAGAGGTCTGAACTGGAGGATGACTCTCTGGTAAGTTTAAGAATGTAATGCAATAGTACACAATAGTCACAATAACCAATTCTTTCTGGCCGATTAATCGCCCCAGAAATTATTGCGATAAACGATAATATTGCAGTTTTTTAACTAATATAATGATAATGGCATAATAATGCAAATACACCCTTTCGAAGATCAATAAACTTTTATTTTTGAAAAACACTGGAACATGGCTGGAAGACATTCAAAATATCCAGAATAAATTAACAAAACAACCGAAACCATTAAATATAATGGACTCAGTCTATTTTAACAAAAAATGCTCGGGGGGGTTTACTCGTTGTACCCTGTAATTATGAGCCCGACATCAACCCGACATTTGTTACTTAGGTCTACTCTGTTAAATATATATAATATATGTAAATATATATGATGCATAGAACGCCAGTCATTATCGGGAAAATTAGCCCGGCAGGGCGAACAGGACACAAAAGCGCAGCAGAGGTGTCTTGCTTCACCCGGAAGGGGCTTATTTTCGATAATGACCGGCGACGTTCTAGACATTATCCCGCTTATTACACGGCTACTTGCCAAAACGAAAAAATAACTTCCCATGGTGTGTCTTTTTACAATTTATTCGTTAGCAACATTTGTAGTGGTGATCAGCAGAGAAATAGTCTGCCTAAGACGTTGACGTTGCTTAGCAACCGAATACGCTTGGGTTAACAAGTTACCGGACTACTATCTATGCAAGTGAACGGAGCGTTCCACGGCATTGAGAAGACCTGTGTAATAAAGGCCTATAATATTTCTGTTCATGGCATAGATTTCTTCTCAGATTAGGCCAATAAAGCAATGATTAAAAAAAAAGAGTGCGAATGGAAAATTATCGCTCATTTAAATTTATCGCGCAATTAATTGATATATTGCTTATGGCGACAAGCCTACGCAATAGTAGCCTATACGTAGAAGGTTCTAGCTAGCTAGCTTTTTGCTAGCAAACTTTTTGGGAGCGTGTCTATGTTCCACGGGTCCTATGTTCCCTTTTTTTTAAAAAGGGTCCTATGTGCCCCGCTTTTCCCAAAAAGGGTCCTATGTTCCCCGATATGTATGTGACCGGGGAACATAGGACCCTTTTTTTAAAAAAGGGTCCTATGTTCCCCAGTCTCATACAAAGAGGGGAACATAGGACCCGGGGAACATAGACACGCTCCCCTCCAATGTAGGACGCCAAAGCCTTTGAAAGAAAGTAATGTAAGCCCAAAAAGGGTCCTATGTTCCCCGATATGTATGTGACCGGGGAACATAGGACCCTTTTTAAAAAAAGGGTTCTATGTGACCGGGGAACATAGAACCCTTTTTTTAAAAAGGGTCCTATGTTCCCCGGTTACTATTTCCACCATTACTGCCAAATTCCGGCCGAGATAACTACCATTGCATGTCTTTACCTTTTGTGGAAGAGGGAGAGACGTCGGAGAACCTGACGTAGTCTATTCATACGCCGGTAAACAAACCCCGAGAAGCCCAATCCCTACGAGAGCTCCCCGCGCATCAGGAGGCGCTCAGAGCTTTTGGCCGTGATATTATTATACAATTATATTATATTATATACTATTGTATAAAGAGCGCCGGGAGCCACAAACGGCAACAATCACTTTCTCCTCCATGCTGAAGTTCACCCCGGACTGCACTGCACTGAGTTGGCCGGTTGAACGCTGATTGGCTGTTATCATGCGAATGTTGTGTCAAAGTTTAAATATTTTTAAAGATTGATAGATTGCGGGGAACATAAGACCCTTTTCCCAGAAAAGGGTCCTATGTTCCCCGCTTTTCCCAAAAAGGGTCATATGCTCCCCGGTATGTTTGGCTACAGGGGAACATAGGACCCTTTTTGGGAAAAACAGGGAACATAGGACCTTTTTTTTAAAAAAGGGTCCTATGTTCCCCGAGCTGGGAACATAGGACCCGGGGAACATAGGACCCGGGGAACATAGGGATGACCCCCATTTGAGCTAGTTTAGCCTATGCTATCATATTAAACTAGGTAACAAAATGTATCTAATTCTAACAGTTGTGTCATGAATCCATGTCTAAACGGCTTAAGGCTTATTGTAACCTGTCTGCGAACTGTCTATTGGGGTCAATGTTCTTTGCGTTTCTTTATACAGTAACAAGAAAGACCAGCCAGAAGAATACTCAACCATCCCCTGAGGCCATGGAGAACCAGACTCGGTTTGGTCTAGTCCGTTATTTTTTAAATGTTGATGTTCAAGAATACGTTCTGAAGTTTTTAAAATTAAAAAAATATTTATTTTTTAAAATAATTGTTTACGTGTGTGTTTTTCTGCTTCACCACCATAACATCGTATTTCCAGTATGTATTTTTTATTTTACCTTTTATCAACCTTGATAACATATAGTACTCATGAACTGTTATTAAGTGTGTATTAAAGGAATTATTAACCTTAATAAGCATTGTTCCTGCTTTAGATCCCGTACCTGCAAAATGCATAATTAGCAGTTTAATAAAGGACTTATTAACCTTAATAAGCATCGTTCCCACTTTAGAATCCGTACCTGCAAAATGCATGATTAGCAGTTTAATGAAGGATTTATTAACCTTAATAAGCATAAAAAATGCTGAGTAAAGGTTTACCATTGACATAATAGGTAAGTTCCAAGAATCAATAAATGGGTTTGTAATGCGTTTATTAACAATTATAAGCAACTCATAAGACCATTATTAATGTTATTAAGCAATCATTAAATAGTTAACAAGTTTCTTATAAGTACTTATAAAAGTCTTATTATCTCACAATAAACATGTTTATGTTGTAATTATTCACACTTATTGATAGTCTTATTAACACAAATTCATGTTGATAAGCATATAATAAGCTCTTATTAGATATTAACAAAGGCTTATTACAAGGACCTTAATATAAAGCGTTACCGAACACACTAATGGAAGATATATATGACAACAATTGTCATATTTAAGGAAAGATGTTCCACTTATAAACCTGAACTGCAGCCTCATTCACATGGTCAAAATGTCTATTGATAAGCACATCCAGAAAACTCCAAGCTCACATTTCTTCTCCCCTTAATGCCATACTGTGTCTTGGCAGTCAGATTCTTGGAAGCTAATGAGCCGGAATGTTGATTGCCTGATGAATTTCAGGTGCTGTTCAATGATGTGTTTCTTAAATGAGAGGCAATGACAGAGTGTCATGTTCAGCTTGTTTATTATGCTCCAATCAGGATTCAAACTCTCAACCTAAGGATCACCAGTACACGGCATTATCATTAAATGGTCATATAAGAAAAATGGGCTAACTGCTCCAAATGTATTGGCCAATATTTCTCAAATGGAACTAAATAAAACAAATTCTGTTTGATGATTTTTGTGAGGCTTGGTCCAAAGATTGTATGTGACGAATTTGGATTTTTTGGTATTATAGATGCATCTGATTCTAGAGATTAATATTATGAAAGGATTTTGAGTCCAGGTCAATCTGGTGAGGAGATATAAGCCTAATTCATGATTTTTTTACACTTTACTTTGGGTGCAGTACCATCACTTTGGGTTTATGTGTAGTGGGGGTTATTGGTAACCATACCTGATAATTTCAAAAGTTTTTGACTTACGGTAAAGGCTGCAGTATGACTGCTCGGACCCCTAAAAAGACACACTGTGTGAAGCAAGTATTTCGTTTTGGCAAGTAGCCGTGTAATAAGAGGGATAATGTACAGAACGTCGCCGGTCATTATCGAAAATAAGCCCCTTCAAGGCTAAGCAAGACACCTCCGCTGGTCGTCGGTGTCCTGTTCGCCCTGTCAGGGTTTATTTTCCTGATAATGACTGACGTTCTATACATTATCCCTTACATAATCATCCGAGTCTCGCTTGCGAGGGACCAGTACCCATGCATGATCCACCACAGAGGAATCCTTCTCCTTTTTTTCCCTCCTTATGAAATTCTTTACCTATTTAGCAGTTTTTTTCCCCTGTGTTGTACACATGGTGGTTCAACAAAGAGCCAGCCCCTTTCAACCGCTCTTCTTGCTCAACTCCTCTCCATCTTCATATCTCTCTTTTTCTCTGAATATCATGCTCCCTCTTAAGACCTCTCTCAGTTTTTTATGTGCGGGTGTGTACACAAAACATGTTTGAGTGCACAATGTGTACAAATCTGTGCTTAATGAAGAGTAAAGTGTCGTGTGTGGTAATATGTGTGTTAGCGTACTTGTTCATGTACAAAAATGTCTACTTGTGCTTGTACCTGTGTCCCCGTTTAAAAATGTGATTTATTTTTATTAGGATGTGTGGGCTGAATGTGTATGTGTGTTTCTTTGTGTATCAGGACAGGTTTGCGTGTCAGAGAATGCAAGTGTGTTGCCCGACGTGTTCTCTGCAGTTCCCCCACATTGTTTGCTTTGGTGCGGTGAGATTAATATTGAAAGAAGGCTTGACGTTTGTCTTCATTAACCGGAGGAGCCTCAAACGAACACGAGCGCCAGTGAATTAGAGTGGAAGAAAGTGCCTCGCTTTCAGACAGAACGCGTGCGCTCTGTTTCCATCGTGAGTTTTTACAAATTGAGGCTCATCAAAAATCCAATCCATCTCCCTTTGATGGTCAAATGTGTCTTGTCGTGTGCTCTTCGACGGCTGCTCGCGCCGCAGAGTCGGGCTGTTGGGGGGCTACTGAGCACTTCTTCTATGTACCGTGCTAATGTTTTCATTTTTGCTTGCCTTTTACTGCCTTTTACTTAGCGATATAGCAAGCAACATGTACATAGAATGCCCTGGAATTATGTGTATAAGTCAGTACTCAAAAACATAGTCAGTATTCTAGACAAAGATTATATCAAAGGTTAGAATACTGTTTGTTTCTAAGTACTTTTACCCAAACACTGTACGGAGAAGAACAAGCAACATGGTAGGATGTTCTTGAAGAACGTCCATTAACCAGTAACCACCATTGAGTCAGGACATTGTTAGCTGCTAATAGCGGTTAGCTCCATTCAAACAATAAGACCATGGTCCAAAATGTGTGTGTGTGTGTGTGTGTGTGTGTGTGTGTGTGTGTGTGTGTGTGTGTGTGTGTGTGTGTGTGTGTGTGTGTGTGTGTGTGTGTGTGTGTGTGTGTGTGGACGTTTTATAGAGGATGTGGATGACTCTGTGTGGTGTCATAAAATGGATGGATTGTGAAAGAGAGGAGAGAGACGGAGGTGTGGAAGGATGAGAGAGGTAGAGCGAGGGCCAGGGTGGGAAAGATAGAGAGAGGCTTCAGCCAGGTAGCTCACCCCATATTCAAACACAGACTCACACACTCATCGTAATTAGAATTTGGCGAGCAGCCCCTGGAAGTGAAACAACCACACTCAACCTTTTTCTATAAACCTCACCCTCTGATTTCAGTCGCACGCCCACCCTATCTTGTTAACTCTCTAAATTCCCCCTCTCTCTCTCTCTCTCTCTCTCTCTCTCTCTCTCTCTCTCTCTCTCTCTCTCTCTCTCTCTCTCTCTCTCTCGCTCTCTCTCTCTCTCTCTCTCTCTCTCTCTCTCTCTCTCTCTCGGAGAGACACCATTAATAGGCAGTAAACCAAGCAGTGTTTTGGCTTTTTTTTTTACAGTATTATGGGTTGTGTGGTGCTGCAGACAGTAGAAAAAAGAGAGTTAGAAAGAGAGTATAACATGGAGAGGGAACGAGAGGGAGACATGGAGAGAGAGGGGGTTGAGAGGCAGTGGTAGAGCGAGAGAGAGACATGGAGAGAGAGGGGGTTGAGAGGCAGTGGTAGAGAGAGAGAGAGAGAGAGAGAGAGAGAGAGAGAGAGAGAGAGAGAGAGAGAGAGAGAGAGAGAGAGAGAGAGAGAGAGAGAGAGAGAGAGACATGGAGAGAGAGAGGAAATTGAGAGGGAGAGGTAGAGAGAGGAAGACGTGGAGAGAGACAGAGTTAGGAGGGAGAGGTAGAGAGAGGAAGACATGGAGAGAGACAGGGTTGAGAGGGAAAGGTAAAGAGAGTTAAAGAGAGAGGTTGAGTGGTAGAGAGAGGGAAAACTGAAATGAATGAAGGATCAAATAAGGAGACATTTGTGGACAATTAAACACAAAAGTGCCAGGGTCGGAGCAAAAAAAGAAGAGCAAGAAAAGATGGAGAAAAGGTGATTTGTAGACCTCCTTTACTTATGTGTGAACATTGCTTTTACAGGCCAACGTTTGCCTGAAAAAGAGCCAAGTTTGGAGAGCCTTGAATAAAATCAGCCTCTGCTTTGATATATGAAGCACTTTCTTTGTTTCATATTCTCTCGTTCAACTACCATGTCATCTCCATTTCCAACTCTGTCTCTTCCTCTCTCCCCATCACCTTTCACCACCCTTCTCTTCTGGTGTGGTTCAATGGGGGGGTGGTCTACCTTGGACACAAACCAGTTTCACCTAAACACAGAGAGAGAGAGAGAGAGAGAGAGAGAGAGAGAGAGAGAGAGAGAGAGAGAGAGAGAGAGAGAGAGAGAGAGAGAGAGAGAGAGAGAGAGAAATAGCGAGTTGGATAGAAAGCGATAGAAAAGTACTTTTAGAGACAGAGACAGAATGTGAGAGAGAGATATAGAGAGATTAAGAAGGGGGGAGAGAGAGAGAGAGAACCCTGATTTTTATACAGTGTTGATGTGACGTGCCATTTTATGTGTCTAAAACCATAATAAACGTAAATAAATTGCAAATTGTGGTGACAGGCTTCTCTTTTTAATGTAACATTGTTGGAGCTCTCTGTGGCTGCGCTGTCATCTGGGATCTGCTCCGCCTGCTGTCTATGGCCGAGGTTTAGGAGGCACTCCAAGGGGAATCCGGTACACATGTCTATGTCACACACACACACACACACACACACACATACCTCGTTTCACCACGGTCTGCATACATTTGACGGTATTAACACACTTGAAGGTCCAGGATTGAAATCCTACAAAACGACACACACACACACACACACACACACACACACACACACACACACTAGTAATAAGACTCTTGGTATACTGTTGGTGTAGTTTCTATGGCAATGGAGGTAGAGCCAGAAGCAGTCTCTCTCTCTCTCTCCCTCTCTCCCTCGCTAGCTTTCTCCCTCTCTCCCTCTCTCCCTCTCTCTCTCTCTCTCTCTCTCTCTCTCTCTCTCTCTCTCTCTCTCGAGGGTCTTTTTCAGCATGAAGACCCATAACATAAGCCCTCCATACACTTGTTTTTGTTGATAATCGATTATAGGGTAATCAATGTAATAGCCCAAATGGCTTCCATGTTATTGGCAGTGTGAACGCTTTAAACTCAAAATGTTTTAACCACTAATATTGCTCAAAATAGCACCAATCCTCTGCAATAGCATGACTAGGGTCCCTACACATAAAACGAAGCATCAACAACTTAGGTAGAGTACCGGGAGTTTAGTAAAAAATACTGTTTTCTAAGTCGGTGTCTTACCTGTAGGTCCTTTTTTCCAGGAAGTCGATTATCGGCTACCGTAAATAATATAATAGAGGTGCCAAAAATGTAACTTAACAATCTCCCCTCTTGATACCGGACTTCACACTGCCCCTAGCCAATAACATTGAAACCATTTGGGCTGTAACATTTCTTGGCTTATTTTATGGGTCCAAAATGCCGAACAAGACCCTGGGTTCATTTTTCACCGGAATTAAACTGTAAGAAAATATTTAAGAATAGATTTTTTTTTACAACATTCACCAAGTAGACCTACATTCTAGATGAACACGTACCAGTTCATGGAGTGTGGTGTTTTCACAGTGTTTCACGTGAACAGACCTTGTCTCATCATGGCGTTCTATTCTGGAACATCTCGGGGCGAATCGGCCTGTTCTCCAGGCTGAACTCACTCCCACATCCCATTCTGGGGTACGTTATTATGGCAGCAGTAGGCGCTCCAGTAATAAGACTCTTGGTATACTGTTGGTGTAGTTTCTATGGCAATGGAGGTACAGCCAGAAGCAGTCTCTCTTTCTCTACTCCCTCTCTCCCTCGCTAGCTTTCTCCCTCTCTCCCTCTCTCTCCCTCTCTCTCCCTCTCTCTCTCTCTCTCCCTCTCTCTCTCTCTCCCTCTCTCTCTCTCTCCCTCTCTCTCGCTCTCTTCCCCTCTCGCTCCCTCTCTCTGTCGCTCTCTCTCTCTCACTCTCTCGTGCTCCAACCCAGTCTCTTGGAAATATGTGACACTGTCACGTCATTTAATCTATTCATTCTTGATCTGGGACACGTAATTAAAAAAAAATCGTGCCAAAAAGCAAATATTTCTAACAATTTGACAGCATTTGGCCACCCGTTTTCTACTTTCACCTTTGATTCTGAGAAATTGTGACAATTCACGGATATATTTAATGCAGGTGCACTGCTCTGTAGGCAAACCGCGACGGAAAAAAAGGTAGCTACTTCAGCTCTTCTTTTTAGAATGAGTTTGAAATTTGTGCTTTTGGCATGAAAAAATTGAAATTACGTGTCCCAGATCACAAATTAATAGATTAAATGATGTGACGCGACAGTGTCACGTATTTCCGTGAGACTAGGTTGCGTGCTCTCTCCCTCACTACATAACTCTTGGTTCATCAAAAGGTGTAAGTATTTGTCATAAACATTAATTTGTATGCAGATGTCCACCGAGCTAATGTGTGGTTTAAAAAAGGTGAGTAAGTGAGTTGAATCCAGCGGTAACTACGGAGTCTGCCCTCATAGAATTGATGACTAATAGAATATGACAGTTATTTAAACAGACGAAAAAAAGGAGATGAGACTTTACATTTGGGATGTTGGAGTCGTCTACTGATTATTAATGTATATTATTTAAATCAGAAAAACACTGTTGAGTGCGATAAATTAACAATCTGATTCATTTAACAACCGACAAATCCAGTGGAACCGAACCCACCCTGTGGGTGATGCCGCAGAGAATGGGTTACTTTGATTCTTTAGCTTGTTGTGAGGTGAGGATGATGATGATGATGATGATGATGATGATGATGATGATGATGGTGAACCAATTTGTGCATTTGTGTCTGAGTATAGGATGTCACGCTGACGTCCTACATCACCCTGGGGCAACAAAAGCTTCTAGATGCTTCCGTTCGCAAACTCAAATCAGGATTCTGTTTATAGAGAGAGAGAGAGAGAGAGAGGAAGAGACTGTAATATTATTCCTGGGGTGTGGTACAGTGTGGAATTAGCATATTTTATCATAAAACACAACTAATTTAATTGCCTGTTGCAGATACTGATGCCCTGGAGTACTCATTTAACTTTTTAACAAGAATGAAGTTGGAGCACTAACTTTACAAGGAAGGAAAATCTATTTCATATGTCCTGGGGAATTAGGCTATGAGCACAATAGTGATTTTGTAATCATGGAGCAAATAGATAAACCTTGTTTGCAAATGCTCCATCTGAATAATGAAACAATGAAATTAAATCAATTGAGCTAGCAAAAGTGTTATCTTTACCATGAAAAACTGTTCGTAAAAATGACAGTTCGATCGGCTTTGACACGTTAATCTAGGAGTCCTTACTGATAAAGGCTGATAGCATCATGCTATGCTACAATACAAACAGTGGTTTAGCTTTCCTCCTACCTTTCAATTAGTCAAACGCTATTTTGTGTTTGGGCAGTGTCACAAATTAGACTTCAGAATAATGATTAGGTTAGGTTTTATAGGTTAGTCTGATGGCATACTAATCTTTGCTTTGCTTAAATTGATTTGAACTTGGCCAGCAATAGTACACTGTCAAAAAGGTTTCTGTTAAGGTGTCAAATCAACAGCGTGCAGACTGAAAACGGTATAGATACAGATATTAAAACCCCTTTCTGAAAGGCTCACCCACGCATAAATGAGTTTCTATTCGGTCGAAGATCTCTGCAACCAAACAGGACATGAGGACGTAACTCTGCCCCTTTCCCTTCTCTTCCACCATAAATTATGCTGCGACATCAATGGACTGCTGGATTAAAGGGGTTGGTGTTTTATAGGACTCTTTTTGTCCAGGACATCTAGCGAAGCCAGCCCATGTTGTTGATGTTAAATAACAAACAGGGTTTTGAAATGTAGAATGAAAGAAAGAGAGGAAGATAAATGAATGGAGAGAGTAGTGTGGAAGGAAGGAAGGAAGGAAGGAAGGAAGGAAGGAAGGAAGGAAGGAAGGAAGGAAGGGTAGCCCTTTGGACATTTAGGCCTAACTATTATCAGTTCATTGATTAATTGATAGGAATTCATAAATATTATAAATAGAAGTATAAGAATTAGTTAATTAATAGATTAAATAGATTAAATAAAAATTATGCATATGTCTGATATGGCATATTGAATAGAGTTATATACAGTTCATGTATTGTTATTTACATGATGTCAATTGTATTTTGTTTTCTTTATCACTATGTTCATGATGCTGGGAATATTTTAAGAATCTTTCATTTTGAATACCGTAGGGTGATATCAGGTAAAATGGGCCATCAGGTGAAATGGGCCATTTAAGGTTTGGGGGTCCCAGCCCCTCTGGAATTTAGGGCCAATGACTGCAAAGGATTTCAAACTGTTGCCATAACTGTGCTTGACAAGTAATAGGTGATTTGATTGGTTTATGGTTGCTATGGTGGGCAGGGCAATACTTCAAATCTAGTCTGCACCAGAAAGCTGCATGGTAAGTAGCCTGGCATACCAAATCTAGCTCGACTATTATAAGGACGATACATCTAATAAAAACAAACATACACGTAAAAAAAACGATGCATAATATGTGTCTTGATCGCATCCATCAGAAATAATGCTGTTAGTTTGGTATATTAACATATTTTTGGGAAAAGTGATGTTTATCTTGGCGGCCCAATTTACCTTAACCCACTGAGGTAAAATGGGCCACTTGGTTTCAACTAAAATGGGCCATCCTCTGTGTCACTCACATACACACATGTGTATGACATTTGGTTCAACTGAAACCTTGATAGTTGATAGTCATGTGAAATTAGCGCAACTCAAAGTAGGCTAGCTTCCTATGTAGTGAACTACTTTTGCTGTGTTTGTGTAACTTAGCTTGTTACATATGACTGGGTGGTAGCTTTTGTGTAGTATGCTTTATTTTTGTAAGAGTAGGCTAACTGATATCTTAGCTCATGTATGTATACAAATGTGTGTGTGTGTATGTGTGAGTGAGTGAGTGAGTGAGTGAGTGAGTGAGTGAGTGAGTGAGTGAGTGAGTGAGTGAGTGAGTGAGTGAGTGAGTGAGTGAGTGAGTGAGTGAGTGAGTGTGTGTGTGTGTGTACACACACACACACATACACACTCACTCATGCACAGACACGCACCCACACACTCGCACACCGAACAACACATGCACAGGTTGCACACACGCACCCACACACACATGTGCACACAAACACACACTCACCATGACCCTCCCACCAATAATAATGCTTGTAGATATTTTATTTACAGTGAGCTTGGCAAACGAGAAGGAGGCGAGAGGAGACGAGAGAGGGAGAAGGAAAGAGAGAGGAAGTGAGAGGAGGAGGAGGAAGGATTAGAGAGGAAACAAGCAGAGGAGACAGAAAGGGAGAGAACAGGTGAGGAGAAAGGAATGCAGAGGAAATGAGAGGAGGAGCAAGGACCAGAAAGGAGAGGGTACAAAGATAAAACAGGGAGGAAAAGGAAGGCCAAACTACAATCTGTGGAAAAAGGAGAGGATGAAGGGTGCCTTAGAAGAATACAGAGAGGGAGAAAAGAAAGGAATTAGAGTGAGTGTGCACCTCTTATCACGAGCATGGAGTGTGCCACGATCCACACAGCAATGACGCATCAGTGGAAAGGTGACTGGCAGTGAACATGTGTCAGGGCGGAAGCCCTACCAGAATGGTATCCGTGATGACGATGGTTTCATTTGCAAAGATTGTATTTGAAAAATGTTTCATCACAGATACTATTCTCTTCACTTCTCTTTTGTACACACACACACACACACACACACACACACACACACACACACACACACACACACACACCACTGACATCAGTTCACTGATCTATGCTGTTCTTGCTGTTCTTGTTGTTTTAATGGCACTATGAATATGTTTGTGTAATGCAGTTTAAATGTTATGTGGCTGTATAAGCAATTGTGTTTTAAAATTAAGTGAAGACATTCCTCCAGTCATAGACAACAGTGTGGTAACAGTGTATTGCCTTTTGCCCTCTGGTTTAATTAAAACATGAATGAATTAATTCATGAATCTGTCTGTCACAGACACACACACACCACTGACATCAGTTCACTTATCTGTGCTGTTCTTGCTGTTGTTTTAATTGCGCTAAGAATTTGTCTGAATACAGCTGAATTTGTTAAATGCCGTTTAAATGTTATGTGGTTGTATAAGCAATTGTTTTTTACAATTAAAATTGATGATCATTTACTATTTCCCTTTGCAGTTTGACCAGCCCATTTAACCTGAACAGCTGGGCAATTTTAACTGAAACTGCTCATGCCAAAAAAGTTGGCACAGCTGATGTTTCAAGAACTGTAGGGCCTAAATAATTATATTTTATTACATAATTTCAACACAAATTTATCAGAAACAGTCATTATTAATCATAAAAACACATGGAAAAGGCATATATGGTATTGTGTTATTGTCCCAAGGGATTTACCAAAAAGTGGCCCAAATTAGATGATATCACCTATGAAGAAATTAAAATGTAAAGTTTGCATTTTGTTTATTTTCTAAGCCAATGAGAAACGAGGGTAAGGTGAAGGGTCATAAGGAAGTCTGGGGAACGTAGGGACGACGGGAAGGAGAAGGTAATGGTGATGTCACACCAACTGTACCGGAGGCGAAAATTTCCGCGTTCGAAACATTACATCATCGTTTGACGCGATTGTCCGTTGCCAGGCAGGTTTCAAAAAAAATTTGCGCTCATGCTGCCAAAGACGAAATAACATACCACAGATAACACTTGTTTTTACTTTATATTTGTATTGTATTGAATTTAGCTAGTAAACTGAGTGTTTAAAATGTATCAATGGCCCAATCCCAATGTCCGGACTCACAGACTTTGCTGCGCGTTCTCGCAAAATTATTAAGACTTTAGGGCTGTCCCAATGTCGAATTCCAAAGGGAGTGATGGTTTGAGTCCCCACTTACCGAGCCCTTTCCGTGAGTCTGCATCAAAGGAACAGTGCATACTTCCGCAATCCACCAGTGCTCAGCGACCAAGCCTGGTATTGCAGCTGTTTAAGCGGGCTGTGGACGGGTCCCTCGATTCATAGAGCCCAGAAGTAGATATCTCCTTTCACTCCAATCCAAGTGGGGAGAAAGAATGTGTCTCCGCAAAAAATGACTGGATATCCATCAAAGGCTCATAATTATCTTTATGCCATGTACTAAAAAGATTTAAGTTTTCTTTTCAAAACGCCACCTCAAGCGTTTTATTAGCCGTTTTATGTTATTATTTTTTGCTGGAGAAGGAGGGGTGGGCAGCTGAAAGTAGTCGTATATAACCAACTGTAATTTTTTCTAGGCCTACATAGATTTACTATGTTGTTGGTGTTATTTGTTGTATGGAGCAATCTTTCATATTTATGAAGTGAACTTATACTTCCATGCAGGGTTTGAGTTATGATTCCATCTTTGTGGGGGTCACTTGAAGTTGTAGAGGAGCAGGTACGTCATGAACTAGGGCGCGGCTGGCTCCCATTATGCGGAAGCAAATCTCTCCTTGTGTCCATTCTATAATATGCCCATGGTCTGCATCAGTGCAGACTTCAACCAGAGAATGTCTAATATGAGGAGAATGGGCACTCGCTGGTTAGTTCCGGTTTTCTGGACTGGTTACAGTAATATGCCGTTTCTCAATTCCTAGTACGGGTACTACGTACTCGCGGACTTGGAAGTTCGTATTTGGCAAGTCCGGACTTCAAGTAAACACTTCCGAGGACGGGAGTACGCACCTGCAATTGGAACAGCAACGGACTCGATGACTTCACCAGCTCAGCTCGTGTTGTTGTTAACTGTGCTACAGCCTCATGTAGGCATATAACTACTGAACAATATAAACAAATTATGTAAAACAAAACACCAGCTTCTTTAGTTTTAAAATAGTATGTTAATATTTTGAATGAATATAAATGAAAAGTTATGCGTATTCACACGGCAAGCCAGCAGTACGCTACATATAAACAATCAGTGGCTTGAAAAAGATTGTATGAGATTGCCGTTTCTCAATTTTCATATATAGCCTATTTTTATATTATTGGAGAGTAGGCTATTGATATAAGAATTACGAACGAGCGAGAATAGAATAGAAACACACGCGCACACACACACACACACACACACACACACACACACACACACACACACACACACACACACACACACACACACACACACACACACACACACGATCAGATGGATCCGTTATACAATATAAACAAATTATATAAAACGAAACCCCTCATTCATTTTAAAATAATAGTATGTGAATATGTTGAATAGGCCTCCATCTTTGTTATACTTTTAAAATGTTCCTATATAGTAGGGATGGGCACGAGTAGTAATTTCCAAACTCGAGTGATCGAAGGAATTCCTCGAGGATCAATCGCGTACTCGTTTAATCAAATCTATTTTTAGAATGCAACGCATCTGCAGCAGGAATAGGTGAACGGTGACGAACGACAAAATTACCAACCAAACATGTAATGCTTATTCTACATCAAAACAGTCAGAGTTATCAGAGTATTCATTATTTATTTTTGCAAACGTTCAAAACACATTTTCCTTACAAAAATAAATATGCGTCTCACAATTTAAATCACGTCGAACCAAGGCCTGTAACAGTTTAAAAAAAACAAAAACTAAACAAGTAGCCTAACTAGGGGTGGGAATTGATAAGTTTTTTATCAATATCAATGCCATTGTCGATTCTGCCTATCGATCCAATTCCTTATCAATTCTCTTACCGATTCCTGAGTAGTTCATTGAGTGGCAAAAAAAGAGTTCTACAGTCTTCTGCACCAAAAGTAACCATTTTATTTTCTACATACTAACACACGAACAAGAAACAAGAAAATATAGTCTGAATAAGTTATACTGACAATAAATAAGTAATAAAAAAAATAGTAAGACACTTACAATTAAACATGCTAAATTATGATTTAACAATAAACTTTTATATACATATTTTAGATGTAATAACTGTAAGCTTAACTAAGCTTAAACCAAACGTCATAAAATGAAAGTTTAACACTTTTCTAGGAAGGGTTATAAAAAGTAAACAAAATAGTGAACATAGGTACATCCCCTTTAAATAAATAGGCATGAAATGTATGCCTTCATAACATCTTTTAGATTAATTTCTTTTACTGAGCGTCAACAATTCTTATGCAAGAATATCAGCATATCTGCCTTTTCTGGGAGTGTAAGGGGTAACTTGAGCCGATGTCGAGGGGCCAGCTGCCTGAGGGCGATCATCTAAAATGCATGTAATTTGTTTAGGTCGGCATTATTAATAAAAACTACTGCTATAAAAACTGCAGTTGCAAGGCGACAGTGGGCTGCTAATGCAGGATATATGTGAATATATGTGAACGTTACTGTTGTCAACGGAGGACACAGTGGAGCTTGTTTGACTCGTATGCAGGCTTTAGAACACATGGCATTCTTGGGACTTAATTCCATGCTTGGTAGACAAATGCTTTAGCATGTTGCTGGTGTTTGCACCCTTACACGAAATGATAGCATTGCACTGATTACATACGGCAGAATTTTCATTGCGTATGGTGAAATGGAGCCAGACTTGCGATCGCTTCCTACTCGCCACGATGCTGCCTTGTTGTTTGAAGGTTGTCGGCGCGCGCAGGGCAGTTGCAAAAATTTTGCGTAAACCGGAAAACGTGGTGCGGAATCGTTAAGAAGAATCGATAACGTTGGAGGCGTACGATTCCGATGGAATTGGTTAGTTGGAACCGGTTCTGGGTAGGAACCGGTTCTCGATTCCCACCCCTAAGCCTAACCATTGCAAATAATTTAAAGCTGCAAATAAAACGGCACCAAATGGACTATGGAAATACTTAGCGTTGTGCATTCTCTACACGGCCAGGATTAAAGCTGCGTCTTGCGGCGGTGAAAATAGCCGACACACTTGGTTGCTGCGGGTCTGCTTTCCCGAACTCACCGTTGTGTTTCAGGAGCATATGTTGCCGCATAGTACTTTCTGGTTGCTCGATTTCGCTTGGCATATTTTACATTTCACCTTATGATGTCCTATTTCTTTAAAGTATTTCAATTATTCGCTGCGCTTTGCTTTAACCGCCATCTCTTAACTTTTTGAATTCTGGGGCGCCTGCACAGGGCACGGAACTCGCCACACAGAAATGGATATATTTCATTTGCTTTGTGCCCACGGCATGCGTTAGTGGCACCGACAGAAAATTGATACGGATTTACGGCAGTTTCTTAAGCACTTCGGCACTTCCGCATTTCCCCGCAACGATAACACCAGCTGTTGGAGGTAAGGCATTTTTTTGCTTAATACACTAGTTACAGGGTTTAGTGAGCTAATGTAAAAAAAAGAAATGTGCGAATGTTTTACATATGTATGTTACTTACAGAGAGTGTTTTTTTTAATCCTCAGTAGTGCCGATGATAAAGCATTTTTTTTACTAACGATTATGAGCTATTTCTTTCTCCTGAAATAGAAACCTGGATTAGAGTCATCATTTTAACACTGCATGAACTTAGTTTACATCAGTAAACAATCTCCTAGAGAGCAGTGTTCGGTTGTACTCCTCCTCATGCCGCTTCCTTTCTTGATCTCTACAGTTGGACCTTGATGCTGTGACAACGGACAAGTCTTCTTCCTCTGTCCTTTTTCTCTGCCTCTGTTCAGTATGTTTGAATAAACTGGCCTGTTGCAATGTTGGTATAATGGTTGTATAATTACTGTTATACAACTGTTACTGTTTCAATGTGACCCAGACCATATTTCTCATTTAACAAACATGTGTAGCTTATAATGTGTTGCAGGGCAGAGCAATTATATTCAACGGCTTAAAACAAACCCATCTGTAAAGATCCCTGAATGCATAGAAATCAATGACAAGTGGTGTAGATGGTTTTCCCTCTGTGCAAGGTCATTAGTCCAAGTCCTACGAAAAAATAACGACTGTAATAGCAGATGTTGAAGTTGTTAAATCGTTAACTAACAATTTGTATGGAACAATCGGTTAAGGTAAGTTAAGTGCTTGAGTCTCGACACTTTAGAGAATGTCTAGCGCACAACTTGAATAAGCCATGTGCGATTTTACCCGGGCTCCAGCGCAACTTTCCTTGCCAGGTGCAGCCTCAGGTAGCCTAGGACCATTCATACAAGCAAGCGAGAAAGTTACCTTTTTCTGTCCTTGGGAAACGAAAAGACAGACAATCCGTTTCCACTGTTACTGCAGTTTATCATTGCACATTTACGACGAATTTCTTTTTTAAACTATCTTTATTTTCGAAAAATAGACGATGACAGATGAAATGATATTGAGCGGGACATTGACTGTATTATTTAAGGTGGTCATACCGTACCTACCATGATGTTTATAACACATTGAACACAAGAAATGGAAGAAATTCCATTTATGCCCATGTACTTTCACCATACATAACTATACAAAAAATAAAAGGGCCTGCAGGAAAATATAAATACAGTACGCAAAAATTAACTTCGGCAGAAAGTCCTCCTTAAGATAATGTTTCTGATTGTGCTTCAGCTTCAGATGCAGTCAAGCGGGGTCTCTGGTCGTAATCAGTCGCAAGTCCGTCCCTGACCAATCAGCATTCATTAGCAGAATGCTAGTGTGTACGGCCAACAACGGCCCGAACTGTAAGAAATCGAAAGGTCATAAGTACTCATTCATTCGACTTTTGAATTATAATCTATATTGAACTTGCGGAATCTACAATAAAATTTGCGATATTCAACGACAAGCAGGTGAAAGAGACATATTTAGCCGTCTAGCCCCATAGACTCCCATTCAATCTTGACTCGCCCGCGATCACCCCAAGTGGATGTCTGATGGAACTACAACCAAGATCGGTACAATGGGGCGTATAGGAAGTGCCCAGGCTCTTTTCGTAGACGGGCTCTGCTTCACCTAAGGGAATTACCCACAGTTCAAAGCGTTGTGACCGTTACCGCGGAGACCATAGGGAAATCCGGAAATTAGGAAGGTAAACAACAAGACGACGCTACTATCAATGCCCGACGAGATGGGAATTTCGTCCTTTTTTTAGTGAGCCGGATCATTTGGATCAGCTCACCAACAAGAGCCGGCTCTTTTGGCTCCCTAACAGCTCTTCATATTACTAAATATACCTTTTATAATTCAGTCAAGTGTAGCCCGTTCTGACTTATGATTAGTAGGTGTAGGCCAATAATAAACTAATTAAATTCATCCTTTATACTGAAGTATTGAAGAATAAAAAATGTATTTTCTAACATCAATAAATTGCTGTAGCCGATTGTTTTCATTGCATTCACAAAAAAACCACAAATAAATAAAAATGAGAATTCCCAAACCGGCAAGTGCCAGCAGGATCTTTGTCAATAAACTTTGCCAAGGTAACATGTGCTCTCGTGAAGTGCTGTCCCAATCCCATATATACCTATCTGAGCCTCACGCACTCACTCACTTAGCACCTGAGATCAATTAAATCCGTGAGTCCATAGTCCTTTGGGATCACTTTGGGATTGCATTATGGTTGTTAATGTTGTTAGATGAACGACTAGTGACTCTTACGGAAGCATTGTGCAGAAGTGTAGTTGTTTTATGTTACTTTAATTGGTGAACTCGGACTGAAACACCGAAGTGCATCCGGAAGCTGACTCGGCTAGAGCTAGTTTATTAGTCGTGGACTTTGATGCGCATCGTCTGTATGGACTGCTCGGCTGGACGCATGAGGACCGGGGGATGGAGGAGTCGAGCGGACGGCTGACTTCTCGGGTCGCCGGACATTTCGGTGGGCTGTTTGGAAGAAATCTGTCTTTTCCGCCAGCTCGGCACGCTCGCGGCAAGGACGGCGGCCATTGTTGCTGGTGGACATTTTCCTTTGTTCTCTGCGCATTGGAGCGAAGTAGCCTTGTGTTGGTGGCTTCTACGATACCAAGCTTCGTATCAGGCCTGCACCATATGACTCGGTAACTCCTTGGGTACCTAAGGTATTATTTTGTTATATTTGCCGGCTATAGGATTTAGAGGTAAAGGGTTTTGGGATGCTGTTTCATTTAATCTGTGTACTTTCGGGTGTGGTGGTCAATGACCAATACTCGTATTTGAACTGTAACTATGTTTTACTAATTGATATTGTTGTACCGATGTAACTATAGTTTTCCAAGTAAATAATTGAATGGATCTGCATTGTGTTGGCATGGTTTATTAGGCTTAATGCATAGCCATAGCTAATAGGTAAAAGATAACAGTACATTGTGTGACTAAAATATAGTAATTTAAGTTTAAAGAAAATTATTTAGAAGGTGAGTAATTGTCATTGAGTCATCATAATATTGATACTTAGTTATTATTGCATACAGAGAAAGACAAAGTAAACACAAACAATTATAGTTAGGCTACGTTTATACGATGACGGTCTGAACAGAAGACGCAAAAGTGGCGTTGCGTATTCACTTTTTATTCTGCGTTTAGACGAGCGTTTTCGGGAGGAAATATGCGTGCATATACGGTGACGCAAAAGTGTGTGGAATTCGATTGGGTATGCATGCCAGGCGTCTAGGTGGTGCTGTGATACACTATCACACAACACCGCCATGTCTGAGCGCATGCGTAGAATCTTCCTTCTTCTCTCATCTGTGCCGCAAAAACCAAAAAGAGCCTTCTCCGTTCAGTAATTCTATCTGTACATATCCTGTACATTTCGTGCAAAGACTCCTGTACGCTTGTTAGAGCTGCCAGAGAAGCTTGAAGGTCCGACGCATGGAAATAATTCGACATGTTTGTTTATTTCCTTGTACTGGCACATGTATGTGACATGTACGCGACGTGAGCAGATCTGAGCAGTGTTTAGCGTCTTGGCAGTGTAGACGGAAACGCTACGGCGGAGTGTATTCAACTTTTCCACTCTGGAGGGTGGTTTCAGATTTATGCGTTTTCATGCCCCAAAAA
Source organism: Gadus chalcogrammus (assembly GCF_026213295.1). NCBI lineage: Eukaryota > Metazoa > Chordata > Actinopteri > Gadiformes > Gadidae > Gadus > Gadus chalcogrammus. The sequence continues at coordinate 20,549,935 of NC_079429.1, read as the reverse complement.
CGCCGCCACCGTCTAAACGAAAGGCACTTCCGATAAAATATTTTGTCGTTTTTACCCGCAAGCGTCCTTGTGTAAACGGGGCCTTAGTGATAAAATTGTATTCAAAGAATTCAGGTCAGCCACCCCTATTGTTTGCCAAAAACAGCAATGGGGCGCTACAGAAGGAAGGAAGGAAGGAAGGAAGGAAGGAAGGAAGGAAGGAAGGAAGGAAGGAAGGAAGGAAGGAAGGAAGGAAGGAAGGAAGGAAGGAAGGGGGGAGTAACAAGGGAAGAAAAAAGGAAAGGACAGAGATGGACAAAAGGTAGGAAGTTTAACATACTGAAACCAACAAGAGCTGTATTGGATTAGCGTGGGGGGGGGGGGGGGGGGGGGGGGGGGGGGGGGGGGGGGGGGGGGGGGGAGAGCAGAGATGGAGGTGATGAAGGGGAGGGAGAAACAGGAGACAGAGGACGACTGATTAGAGGAGGAGAGAGTCTGGCACCGGCTGGAGATAAAGACAGAGATCAGATAGGGAGGCGAGATGTCTCCAGACAGATAGACATCACCCAGTCTTGAGAGCTGTGCAGACAATGACAAAGTGCAAGAGGTTATTACGAGAGAAACATCACACACACATTGAAAAAAAAAGAGGGTGTTGGTAACTCAACACTTTGAAGGACTTTTGTGGCAGACTTCTAACACTCAGATGCACACACACACACACACACACACACACACACACACACACACACACACACACACACACACAAATATGTGTCGGGAATGTGTAGGGACGAATGCCTACCAGTTTTCGTCAAGATTAATTTTCTAATTTTCAACACTTTCAAAAAATAAAATAAAATAAATCACTTGAGTTGAATTATTATAGATTATTTTTGTATGGGCTTATTTGTATCAAGTCATTTTAGTCTGAATACATATGTAAATAGCACCAGACCAGGTTGCTAGTACCATGGACAGTATCAGAGCGATAACCTGTTGAACTAAATGGATGTGGTAGGCTACACCAAGGGATGCATCTGCAGACCACTGCCACATACTAGTGGCACCATTGACTTACTAGTCAAATACAATCCTATAAGAAGTCTCAGCTCCTCTGACCTACACTTACTGGCTGTTCCCAAAACTAAACACAAATGTAGAGGAGATAGGGCATTTGCTGCTGTTGCTCCTAAACTATGGAACAGCTTGCCACTGCATATTAAATTGTACCCCTTTGTACCTATTTTTAAATCAAATCTTAAAACTCATCTCTTCTCTATTGCCTTTGATTCAGTATAACCTTTCTTTTACATCATCTTTACCAATTTTTTTTGTCTTTTGATCCTGATTGTACATTGATTTATTGCATTGTGGAAACGTCTAGCCAACATTATCATTGTTATTCCTGTCATTATTATTATTACTACTGTTACTGTTATTATCGTCATCTCAAATGTATGATTGCTACTGTTTTATTGTTGTTTGTTTTTCGTTTTATCTTGTTTTTTTGTTTTTTTAGCACTTTGGTCAACTGTTGTTGTTTTTTAAATGTGCTTTACAAATAAATTTACATTACATTACATTGCATGAATAAAGTCAAGACATGATATTCATTTCTTAAAGTTTTCTAGTGTTGTGGCAAGGACTTTTTCGTCTGTTGTCGGCTGTTTTAACTCTTGCAATTGATGTTAACCATAGCCACCAAGTAGCTTAACTTATCCACGGTATGCACTTGTACAGTGATGGGCATAATGGTGATGACGATAGTGGAGTCGATGGAGTCAGTCTCTTGTTGACACATAGGGCCCTATTTTGCATCCGGCGCAATTGACTTAATCACTGCCGCATGTGTCGTTGCTAGTTTGCAACTGGCGCAGAGCGTTCTTTCCCCTCCTGCGCCACGCGTCGGTAAATTGGGGAATGATCTTGCGCCCCAAGGGGCGGTTCGGCGACAGGAAGAGGCGTGTTCTGGCGCAATGTTCCCTGGTGCTATTTTGCAGTTTCAGAAACCACTTGCGCCACAAACCAGTAAATACCTGGTTTAAAGTCAGTGGCGCGTTGTTCAGATGCTATTTTAAGGGCGCATGCATAATGTTGATTGTGCACCTCGCGCATACACCTTGCTTCTCTCATCTACCTAGTCACACATTCTTGGTAAATTATTTGGGAAAGAACAGCTGATAGAGCGGTTATAAGTTGTACTTTTAAATCAATGCATCTGCAAACACTGTACAGCGAACACATATTTTCTTGACACAGACATCGTGTACATGCCCATAACTTTTAGGATTGATGAGTATTGGATCCTGAGAAAACATTGTTTTACCGCGAGTGAGTGTTAAAAAGAATCAGTGAATGCGGGCGCGTGTGTGTGTTTGTGTAAAATAATTAATGAATGTGGGCGCGTGTGTGTGCGTCCATCTGTTTAAACACACGCAAACTAAACACATAACGCATAATATAGTCCATGGCAATGTATATTAACGGGGGACACATGCATATAAGGAACACAATTCGATAACGATAATGCATACAATACTGATAAGAAACTATCTTTATAATGTATTGGGTATATATCATTAAATAGAACCACAGTTACCGCATATACGTTATATATAAGTTTTCATTGCCGAAATTTATTTGAGGTCTCAGTATTTCTGAAGTTGGGGAAAAAAACCTTATTCCATGTGTGAATTAGGCCATATTATTTGGCCATAAACCGAGCCATTTGAAGTTTGAAATTCATCTGCATCTGTCTCATCGGAGACTGCAGACGCGCTGAGAAAAATATCAACTCATCAGATTAAAATGCGCTCATGGCTCTTAAAGGGGATGGGAGCTGGCACTCTCATTGGTTTATTGCACGTTACGCCCAAACCACACCTACTGGTAATTAGGCTACTTCAGACCAACCCTTTTTTCATTTTTTGCGCCAGTAAAATAGCGACATCGCCTTAGATCCGCCCACAAAGCTACTTGCGCTTGGCGCTTCTCACTTGCGTTTCAGACCGTTAAAATAGGGCCCAAACTCTGGAATAATTGTGGTGGGGAGTGTATGAGTTTTGGTCAGAATGCCTGATGTAAATTGGATGGATGCGTGTTGTGAATTGAGAACAGCCAGCTCATGATTTGATATGATATAGCGTTCAGCTGTCCAACAAATACTTTTTGCTTTCTTGGCGACATTTGTAGTGCTGTGTGTAGCCAAACGTTCGCCTCTTCTAAACTTAAACACGTAATACATTTCCTTCCCTAGCTCCTCTTTGTTCATGTTGGTAGCTTAGTCATGTTATGTCACGTTGTCAACATTGAGTACATGAAGCAGAACATAGTGGGTCATATGTCCAATGCTTTTTTGAAACGTTTTCTTCATAAAACGTGTCAGACATCACAGTTTTTTGTATACATTTTATTGATTCGTAAGCTACATGGGTATGCTGTCTTTCAGAACCTTTCATTGCCTGCACTAAAGAGAAAAGAAGAGTGCATCCTCATGTACCCAGCACTTCTGAGAATGCACTTGCACACGAATGCGTCTCTGTCCCCAGCACATTTCAAACCAAACTGACATCCATGATGTCAAACACATACTGAAACACATGCACACAGAACACACTGTCACACACATACTGAAACGCACACCCTGTGTCAGTCCCACTGCTATATGCTACCTGGGTGTGCTTGTTTGCGTGATCGCTCCGGTTGCGTCGGCGCGTAAGGGACTGTTTCAGGTCGACAGCTCTGCGTAGCCTTTACCATGGCACCGCACACATCACTGCGCACTGTGTGACCAATCAAACCTTAACGCCTTGTTGAATGGTGCTATGAAACAAGGACACACACACGCATGCACACACACCCGAACGCATGCACACACACCTGCCCGCACGCATAAACGCATACAGAACATTTATTGTTAAAAATAGTCTGTGATAACTAACAATATGACAGCTTTTGGCCACCCGTTTCTACTTAAAATTGTCTGTGATAAATATCTAACAATATGACAGCTTTAGGCCACCCGTTTCTACTTTCACCTTTGATTCTGAGAAATTGTGACAATTAAATGCTGGTGCGCAGCTCTGTAGGCATACCGCGAAGGAAAAAAGGGTAGCTGCTTCATCTGTTCTTTTTAGAATTGTATGTCTTGATTTTTTGATCTAGCCATAGATCTGTTTTCTTGTTTTTGGCTATGTGAATGGAAATCCGCGTCGATGCCTCGCAAGTCCAGTGTCGCGAGCGGATGTTGCCATGATATCTAGAAATCATACCGTATTTAATGGGTTATCATTAATATTGATGTATAGGGGTTGATTATAACTCGTGAATAATATTGTTTATACCACGGCCTGGGGCAATACTCGTATTCTGATTGGCTGCAGGGTGTGCATTAACTCCTGATAAAGGCCTACAGACCCCTGCTAAGTAGTTCCAGTCAGTGTTTAGATTCTCTGCCCGAGCCCGAGCCCGATCCGACCCACGGGCCGGGTCGGGTCTGAGGAGAAATCTATGCCATAAACAGAAATAGTATAGGCCTTTATTACACGGGTCTTCTCAGTGCCCAGAAACGCTCCGTTCACTTGCATGGGTAGTAGTCCGGTGACTTGTCAACCCCATTGTCTTCCGTTGCTAAGCGACGTCACCGTCTTTGCGGACTTATTTCTTAAAATAAGTATAATAATAAATAATAATAAATTATTTCTCTGCTGATCAACACTACGAATGCTGGTAACGAATAAATTGTAAAAAAGCCACAGCATGTGAAGTTATTTTTTCGTTTTGGCAAGTAGCCGTGTAATAAGCGGAATAATGTATAGAACGTCGCCGGTCATTATCGAAAATAAGACCCTTCAGGGCGAAGGACACCTTCGCTGCGCGTCGGTGTACTGTTCGCCCTGGCGGGGCTTATTTTCCCGATAATGACCGGCGTTCTATACATTATCTCTTACATATATATTTAGCAGAGTAGGCCTAGCAACAAATGTGTACACAGTTACATATGTATTAAAAAAAATGTTGGGTTGAAATCGGGCTCGGGCTCATAATTACAGTTAATGTATCGGGTCGGGCCGGGCTCGGACAGAACGTGCACGGGCTCGGGCTTGATTTTCTTTATTAATCTTTATTATCTGAATGGGAAATCCAATAGGCCTATTTTAGGACTGAATCACCGTTAAACGTGTTTCTAATAACATTTCTAGCGAGAAATATACTTTTTACTTGCATAATCTTTAGTCAGTGATTGTGTATGATCCTTAGTTTAATAGTTATTAGGAAGATTGTATCGGCTTGCTCGCATGTTTCAATGACGTCAGGTTGCTAGGGACGCTGCTTTCGCTAAACTAGCAGCTCACGTGTTTCCTGCGTTGTGTTATTAAACCGTTACTTTATGTAACTTTTAATGATATCATCTTGTTAGAAACACGTATATCTGAGAGCCAACCCAGTCGCCAAAAGCATACGTTGAAAGTGTACGTTTTCGTGAACACTGTATTACGTCGCATTTCAACATAAAATAGCGTGTTACACAAACACACACGAACACACACACACACACACACACACACACACACACACACACACACACACACACACACACACACACACACACACACAATGCATTTCGCTGCTTAAACAACAACAAAAAATATTCCCTCAAATATTATTACTTTCAAAACATTGGCCAATGTGGAATATCAACAATTTGGGCTGCTTCTCGGACATTTTGGGTGGATTTTGAACGGTATGTGGGCAGGACGTTTTTTGCAGGACCTGGCAACCCTGCGCTGTTGCCCGCTGTTACCCGCTGTGCTGAAATGCTCCGGAACAGATCTGGATCCACTATGGCCAAAAGACTTGTATGCCCCCCTCCCCCCTTAAATAAATACTAAGGCAGAATAAAGAATAAATGTATGCGTTATCAATCAACTTGAACTTGTGTTTTTACAGTATAGCGTGGTGGAGGGATGACGTATGTTGGCCAACCCGGAAGCGGGTTCCCTTGACAAATAGCCAACGGGTTTTTCCATTGGATTTTGGATTATTGCAGAAAATTTGCATCTTTGAAGCACCTCCTCAAAAACTGAAAATAAATAAATATATAAAAATATCTGTGCTCCAAAGAACAAAATGTAAACCCATGCAAATAAAGACTTCATGTTCATAATAATTTAAATATCATTAATCTCCTGAGTGTGGAGGGTGGTATTCTATTTTTTTCAACGGGGCTGCATCCAGTCACTTGACCGTCATGGTTGCTATGGTGGTTGCTATCGACCGCCCCCTCTAATCCTTACATGGTTCTAAAATCCACGCGGCAAAGGAGCTGCCGTCAATTGTGTTGTTTCTGTCGTAAACTAGGGTCCGATGGTTAAAAAAATAGACAGATATTCCAAGGTATCCTTAAAAGGCAGCATGGATGTTTTTATTTTCTGCAGTTTAGACTTCTTCTCGAACATATTTTTTAAAGCAAAACACCAAGCTCATTGATTTAACGAGGCAGGGTTATTTGAAACAATTTATTAAATAAATATAAGGACGCATATAGGCTTCAACCTGTGGCTCCAGCCATACAGGAAATGAGTCAGCAAGTGCTCCATCTCGTTGCACCTCACCCAGCGGCTCGCTTGCAAGATTTTGGCCTGAAATTCTTCCCAGACCTACACCGTAGCCATCCAACCTGCATATCTGAGAATCAGGCCTCTCTTTAATAATGACAAAAAGTTATGAGAGAAATACACATTAACTTTTGTTGTCTCATAAGCGGCGTGGTGCTGGCTCCTTTTGACCTTTTGACCCCATTCTTCTGGGGGAATAGCTGAATCAATTCATTAGTCAATCAGAAGTATATAAATATCTTCCCAGTGGCGTAAGAGGGCGAACAAGGTGTCCTTGAACATGTTTGATGGTAGTAATTAGCTGTCGAAATTGGAGGCCTTAATCAATAATGAGCAGCTATTGATTTGCTTCCCGATAGAAATTTGTTACAAATTACATGTTATTTAGCATCTACACGTTGAGCTGAGCATGACACTCTAGCAAATGGTAACATGTATTTTACATGGTACAGCTATGGTCTAGGTCTAGGACATGATCTCGGTGTGGTAAGAGGGCGAGCTTGATCTCATTGGACTCAGCTTAACGTGTAGATGCTAAATAACATGTAATTTGTCAAAAATCTCCATCGGGAAGCAAATCTATAGCTGTTTATTATTGATAAAGGCCTCCAAAATCGACAGCTAATTACTACCCCGAAACATATTCAAAGATGATCATGTGTGGCACTGTTGCAATCGTCTCGAAACGTAGATGTCAAAGGACGGCTTGTTTGCCCCGTTACGCCACCGGGAAGATATTTTCATACTTCTAATGGATTGATTCATATTTTAAGGTTCTCGGAGTGAGACTTTAAGCGGCTGCAGCAGAAGTGTTGAGACGCAAGATGATATCAAGACATTTATAGAATATTCCCATTCACATTAGGATTCTTCGTCATAACTATCCGACCAACATCCTTCACATTCACCGAGCGAAGATTATGAAAGTCCAGGCCCCCCCTTCCTGCACTCGGGGTCCGACTGGGCCAAGTTTCGGGCAGGAAGGGCCCCCCCTTCCTGCCCTCGGGGTCCGACCGGGCCAAGTTTCGGTGCAGGGGTCCCAGTTAGGCCCTAGAATAAGGTATTCAAATTTCAGGGCGGTAGGACCTTCCTATCTCAAAAACTGTTTTTCCACCACATTCTGAACCATTAGGTCTTGCAGGCAACACTTCTGAGGGGCTTTGTCCAAATGACAGTCGATTTGGGAAAACTTTTTTTCTCTAAGGGCTAGAACTCCAAATCTCGGATATGTCGTTCTCGGGGCCCCGGGAAATGTGTGTAAACATTTTAGTATCCCTAGCTATCTCGAAAAGGCCGGAAAAGGGGCGAGTACAGTAAATGTAAATGAGACAGAGGTTAGTTTTTAGTCCCCATTTTTTGTGGGATGGATGTGTACATTTGTGGCTTAAGGTGTGTAGACACAGCTGGCCTGTGGCCACGTTTTTGAAGTCTGGGGTCAAAAGGTCAAAAGGAGCCGGCACCACGCCGCTTATGAGATAACAAAAAGTTAATGTGTATTTCTCTCATAACTTTTTGTCATTATTAAAGAGAGGCCTGATTCTCAGATATGCATGTTGGATGGCTAGGGTGTAGGTCTGGGAAGAACTTCAGGCCAAAATCTTGCAAGCGAGCCGCTGGGTGCAGGTGCAACGAGATGGAACACTTGCTGAGTCATTTCCTGTAGGGCTGGAGCCACAGGTTGAAGCGTATGCGTCCTTTGAGACCCCCTTTGATATATAAGAGACCCCAAGGTACAGCTTACTCAAATGTTGTCGACTCAGTCACCTATTGCATCACTTCCTTTAGGGCTTCGGCCTCCTAATTGATCATTAGAGTATAATTGAATGCCCTCTTTCATATACAGTATATGATACCTCCACCACTGGGACGTGGCAACAATTCTCCAAATCCATATGGGGAGGGGGGGGGGATCCTTGTGGACAGTAGGGGTGTACAGTTGACATAAATAGGAAGCAAACTCAGGAGAAGTAATGACATCTCACAAATATTTATTGAATAAATTGTTTCCAATAACCCTGCCTCGTTAAATCAATGAGCTTGGTGTTTTGCTTTCAAAAATAGGTTATATTAGAAGTCTAAACTGCAGAAAATAAAAACATCCAAGCTGGCTTTTAATGATACCTTGGAATATCTGTCTATTTTTTAACCATAGGACCCTAGTTTACGACAAAAACAACAAATTGACGGCAGCTCCTTTGCCGCGTGGTTTTTAGAGCCGGGACTCTCTAAATCGACGCCACTTCGCCCTGGGCGGGACTTTACGTCCTACGTAACTCGCTATGGGTGTGCATGTGTGCGCGTAGCCGTTTGTCTCAGGGATCTGTGCACGAACTCCCTTGCACTACAGGATTATGAGTGTCAGTGTCGTACGCGATGGAGGGTGGGTGACATTCCTACAGTCTGTGATGATAGGCTATATTTCTCCAAATGACTTACTATTACTAGCGATTAACATGACGAGACAACACGAACTAAGCTAACATTAGACTATAGCCATACCAGATAACGCCATACCAGCTAACCCTAACTATTTCTATTCAACTCTGAATCATTTTGCAACAGGCAACTGTGTGTTGGTGTGTGTTATTGATTACCACGTCTGCGTCTGCATCTTTCCCACTCCTGGCTAATAGTTTCAGCTTTTATACTGTATATCAGAAATGATCACCCTGTACCACACTGCTGCCTTGTTGATGTTTTGTGAGCACTCACGCATTTCTCTAGGTATCTTAAGTTTCCTACTGGAGTCATCAAAACTTTGGACTTTGTTATTGTCAGAAATATTGTGTTGCAAAAACACTTTGTCTTTCCCTTACCGTTACCCTAACCTTAACCCCAGTAACATTTCTTCATCGTAAACTACAAGTTACGCAAAATGGCATACAAACATCCAGTCCAATATGAAAGAAAAAAGCTAGCTTCATTAAGGAATCGAACCCCTTATCCCCACGTTAATGAGTTGTTCTCTGACCACTAACCCATCAGGTCTTAGTACATGCGATTCAAGAGTTAACCACTTGACAATCTTTAAACTTCGGTTGCATAGAAATTGTGAAGACAGTGATGTTTGTACATTGTGCGTGTATCCGTCACTCGCGATGTGTGTGCAGTCCAAAATGAAAGAAAAAACCTTGCATCATTAGGGAATCGAACCCCCAATCATCAGTTGGTCGTTGGTACCTGTAAACAAAGAGATCGCATTTTGTTTAACTCCTAACTAACAAACGGGTTTATGAGTTCACTGAACAAAGATTACGGAAATAAAAGACCACTTTTCCATCAGAAAAATCATCAGAACCGTTATTACCAACCCATAGACACTAAAAGCCAAAACCTTTCTCACATGCACACCCATCGCGAGTGACGGCTACGCGCACACATGCTCACCCATAGCATGTGACGTAGGACGTAAAGTCCCGCCCAGGGCGAAGTGGCGTCGATTTAGAGAGTCCCTGGCCATGTAAGGATTAGAGGGGGCAGTCGATAGCAACCACCATAGCAACCATGACGGTCAAGTGACTGGATGCAGCCCCGTTGAAAAAAATAGAATACCACCCTCCACACTCAGGAGATTAATGATATTTAAATTATTATGAACATGAAGTCTTTATTTGCATGGGTTTACATTTCGTTCTGTGTAGCATGGAAAAATCGGAGAAACACTCCCATTCAGAATGCATTGGCTTACATTACGTTCTTTGGTGCACGGTTATTTTGCTCCAAAGAAAAAATATATTTAATTTTTTATTTATTTATTTATTTTGAAATGCGACGTAATCCAGTGTTCACGAAAACGTACACTGTCGTATGCTTTTGGCGACTGGGTTGGCTCTCAGATATACGTGTTTCTAACAAGATGATATCATTAAAAGTTACATAAAGTAACGGTTTAATAACACAAACGCAGGAAACACGTGAGCTGCTAGTTTAGCGAAAGCAGCGTCCCTAGCAACCTGACGTTGAAACATGCGAGCGAGCCGATACAATCTTCCTTATACCTATAAAACTAAAGATCAGACGTAATCACTGACTCAAGATTATGCAAGTAAAAAGTATATTTCTCGCTAGAAATGTTATTAGAAACTAGTTTAACGGTGATTCGGTCCTAAAATAGGCCTATTGCATTTCCCATTCGATTAATAAAGAAAATCAAGCCCTAGCCCACACGTTCTGTCCCGCCCCGACACATCAACTGTAATTATGAGCCCGAGCCCGATTTCAACCCGACATTTTTTTTAATACATATGTAACTTTGTACACATTTGTTACTAGGTCTACTCTGCTAAATATATATGCAAGGGATAATGCATAGAATGCCGGTCATTATCGGGAAAATAAGCCCCACCAGGGCGAACAGTACACCGACGCGCAGCGAAGGTGTCTTGCTTCGCCCTGAAGGGTCTTATTTTCGATAACCCATTAAATACGGTATAGATGTCATAGCAACGTCCCCTCGCGACACTGGACTTGCGAGGCATCGACGCGGACTTCCATTCACATAGCCAAAAACAAGACAATAGATCTATGGCTAGATCAAAACATCAAGACATACAATTCAAAAAGAACAGATGAAGCAGCTACCCTTTTTTCCTTCGCGGTTTGCCTACAGAGCAGCGCACCTGCATTTAATATACCCGTGAATTGTCACAATTTCTCAGAATCAAAGGTGAAATTAGAAACGGGTGGCCTAAAGCTGTCATATTGTTGGTTATCAAAGACAAGTTTAAGTAGAAACGGGTGGCCAAAAGCTGTCATATTGTTAGTTATCACAGACAATTTTTAACAATAAATGTTCTGTACGGAGCTCCTTAGGGGACATTAGGGAGAACGCTCCCGGACAGAACCTTAGTTTGAAATTTGTGCTTTTTGACACGAAAATTTTGAAAATACGTGTCCCTGATCACGTTTCAATAGATTAAATAACGTGACAGTGTCACGTATTTTCGTGAGACCGGGTTGGCACACATGCCCGAAAGCATGCACACGCACACACACACAGTACCCCGCTCCTCCCCGTACTCTGAGCTGTAGTTTCAGCGCTGCTGCAGTGCTTCTGAGACAGTGTGGTCGACCAGAGCAGGTACACAGTGGAGGGGGCGGGGTCTGTTCCAGGGCTACCCGTAACCACAGCAGCCTGACAGCTCCCCGGGGTGAGAAGGGACGATAAGGAGGATGCTTGTGTGAGTGTTCCGCACACAGGGATACAGAGGGAGGTACCTGTAGACGCACACAATCACAACCCAATGGCAAACACACAGGGTTCTTTGAGGAGCAGCCAAATTGCCTAAAAGTGGACTAGTCATGCGCACGCACACACAGCGTGGACAGAATGATGCTCTTTATTTGAAGTGTAACAGTGAGTGCAGCATAGCACTAAACAAGACGATGTCAGTGTTTTGTTTGTTTGTTATTCTGTGATTGGGAGAGCTCAACACGGCCGTGGAGGGAGGAGAGGACGGAGGGAGAAACAAAACAAGAGATACTTCTGAAGAGGAGACATGATAGAGTCAGAGGAGAGGGGGGGATGGGGGAGACATGGCTCTCAACCAAACCCGGTATCACGCGATTTCGTGCTCATGCGCACAAACGTTAATCTATTGAAGCGTGTTCCAGAGCACGATAGTCTGACTTTTTTCGTGCTACACAGAACGAAATGTAAACCAATGCATTCTGAATGGGAGTGTTCTCAGACAATTAACGTGCTCCACAAAACGCTACGAGAGAGAGAGAGAAAGAGAGAGAGGGAGGGACAGAGAGAGAGAGCGAGAGAGAGGCTTCAGAAAGGGTGTTCTCAGATAGTGCACCCTAGTTATGTTTATGCCAAAACCACAAATGCTATATATATATATATATATATATATATAGCCTAATTATATATATTGCCGATATATATATATAGGCTATATATATAATTAGGCTATAATTATATTATTTAGCGTGTAATGAGACAATCTATAGCCAAATTGTCGAAGATGCCCGAGAATCTCCGGAGATATCAGCATGGGAAATCGGCGCATCAGACCCATGAACCTATAAAGAAAGACATCATCTCAAGCGGGAAAGAACGTTTGCTGTGCTGGTTTGTGTCACGTAAGAACAGGGCTCTCAAGTCTCATGCATTCGGCGTGAGACACACGCAATTCAACCCATGCACACGCTCAAACCTGGTCTCACGAAAATACGTGACACTGTCACGTTATTTAATCTATTGAAACGTGATCAGGGACACGAATTTTCTAAATTTTGTATTTCAATTGGAAGTATTTGTCGTGTCACTAAGCACAACTTCTAAACTAAGGTTCTGTCCGGGAGCGTTATCCCTAACGTCCCTTATGGAGCTCCGTACAGATCATTCATTGTTGAAAATTGTCTGTGATAACTAACAATATGACAGCTTTTGGCCACGCGTTTCTACTTTCACCTTCGATACTGAGAAATTGTGACAATACACGGATATATTAAATGCAGGTGAGCTGCTCTGTAGGCAAACCGCGAAGGAAAAAAGGGTAGCTGCTTCATCTGTTCTTTTTAGAATTGTATGTCTTGATGTTTATTTTATCTAGCCATCTAGTTTTTGGCTATGTGAATGAAAGAGCGCGTTGATGTCTCGCAAGTCAAGTGTCGCGAGCGGACGTTGCCATGACATCTAGAAATCATACCGTATTTAATAGGTTATCATTAATATTGATGTGTAGGGGTTGATTATAACTCGTGAATAATATTGTTTAGACCACGGTCTGGGGGAATACTCGTATTCTGATTGGCTGCAGGGCGTGCATTAACTCCTGATATAGGCCTATACAGACACCTGCTAAGTAGTTCCAGTCAGTGTTTAGATTCTCTGCCCGAGCCCAAGCCCGACGCGGGCCGGGTGGGGCCGATATTTCCCACCATGATATTTAAATTATTATGACCATGAAGTCTTTAGTTGCATGGGTTTACATTTCGTTCTGTGTAGCATGGAAAAATCTGAGAAACACTCCCATTCAGAATGCATTGGTTTTTACTTTTCGTTCTTTGGAGCACGGTTATTTTTATTTATTTATTTATTTTCAGTTTTTGAGGAGGTGCTTCATAGATGCAAATGTTTCTGCAATAATCCAAAATCCAATGGCAAAACCCGTTGGCTTTTTGTCGAGGGAATCCAGGGCGACGCTCACTTCCGGGTTGGCCAACGTCATCCCTCCACCACTCTACTGTAAAAACACATGTTCAAGTTGAATGATAATAATAATAATAATTCTGCCACAGTATTTATTTAAGGGGGGGTGGGGGGGGGGGGGAATACAAGTCTTTTGGCCATTCGTAGTATTGATCAGCAGAGAAATAATTTGTCCGCAAAGACGGTGACGTCGCTTAGCAACGGAAGACGCTGGGGTAGACAAGTCAACGGACTACTACCCATGCAAGTGAACGGAGCGTTCCACGGAATTGAGAAGACCCGTGTAATAAAGGCCTATAATATTTCTGTTTATGGCATAGATTTCTCCTCAGATTAGGCCAATAAACCAAAGGATAAAATAAAAATAAAAACACTCGATCAAAGGCCCGGCCCGAGTATAGTGGTGGGAAATATCGGCCCGACCCGGCCCGCGTCGGGCTTGGGCTCGGGCAGAGAATCTAAACACTGACTGGAACTACTTAGCAGGTGTCTGTAGGGCTATATCAGGAGTTAATGCACGCCCTGCAGCCAATCAGAATACGAGTATTCCCCGAGACTGTGGTCTAAACAATATTATTCACGAGTTATAATCAACCCCTACACATCAATATTAATGATAACCCATTAAATACGGTATGATTTCTAGATGTCATGGCAACGTCCGCTCGCGACACTGGACTTGCGAGGCATCGACGCGGACGTTCATTCACATTGCCAAAAACAAGAGAATAGATGGCTAGATAAAATAAACATCAAGACATACAATTCTAAAAAGAACAGATGAAGCAGCTACCCTACCCTTTTTTCCTTTACGGTTTGCCTACAGAGCAGCGCACCTGCATTTAATATATCCGTGTATTGTCACAATTTCTCAGTATCAAAGGTGAAAGTAGAAACGGGTGGCCAAAAGCTGTCATATTGTTAGTTATCACAGACAATTTTAAGTAGAAACGGGTGGCCAAAAGCTGTCATTTGTTAGTTATCACAGACAATTTTCAATAATGAATGATCTTTACGGAGCTCCATAAGGGACGTTAGGGATAACGCTCCCGGACAGAACCTTAGTTTGGAAGTCGTGCTTAGTGACACGACAAATAGCCTACTTCCAATTGAAATACAACATTTCGAAAATAGGCCTACGTGTCCCTGATCACGTTTCAATAGATTAAATGACGTGACAGTGTCACGTATTTTCGTGAGACCAGGTTTGAGCGTGTGCATGGGTTGAATTGCGTGTGTCTCACGCCGAATGCATGAGACTTGAGAGCCCTGTACTTACGTGACACAAACCAGCACCGCAGACGTTCTCTCCCGCTTGAGATGACGTCTTTATAGGTTCATGGGTCTGATGCGCCGATTTCCCATGCTGATATTTCCGGAGATTCTCGGGCATCTTCGACAATTTGGCAATAGATTGTCTCATTACACGCTAAATAATATAATTATAGCCTAATTATATATGTAGCCTATATATATATATAGGCAATATATATAATTAGGCAATATATTTAAGCAATAGATCACGCCAGGCTGTGGTATGTGCTCATTATACCACTGTTAAGGGGCGTTGTCCGGCCCCGACGCGCAGCGGAGGGCCGGCGACCCCCCTTCACAGTGGTATAATTTTATACAACGGTTACTGTTATGGCGAAATGAAAGTCATAGACACACTACATTTAAAAAGAAACCAAGAAAGTCAAAGTAGCCGTTTCATTCAAGAATACAAAAAAGTAGTCCCTCCTGGCTAGCGCTATTCATCGACGGTCGCTATGCAACACACTTTGGCGTCCCTCCGAGAGAAGGCTCCGATACAGCGGTTCGCCGGCAATTTATCCTATGGAGCAGTTCACTCGCCGTGTGCCTAAGCTTTCGTTAGTCTCTCCATCGCCTTGCTCACTCCCGGAGTAACAACATTTACACCCTCTCCATCATCCAACATATGTTTTACTTTGTAACTGTTTCTACCTCCAGGCACGGAGTGATATGCAAACTTTCACAAAATGATCGGGCGTCATAGCAGTTATGTATACGCTCATTATACAACAGTTGGGAACCAATCAGATCGCTGGATTTAGGTCCCCCGTTGTATAAATGTATATATATATATAGCATTTGTGGTTTTGGCATAAACATAACTAGGGTGCACTGTACTATCTGAGAACACCCTTTCTGAAGCCTCTCTCTCGCTCTCTCTCTCTGTCCCTCCCTCTCTCTCTTTCTCTCTCTCTCGTACCGTTTTGTGGAGCACGTTAATTGTCTGAGAACACTCCCATTCAGAAGTCATTGGTTTACATTTCGTTCTGTGTAGCACGAAAAAAGTCGGACTATCGTGCTCTGGAAAACGCTTCAATAGCGTTTGTGCGCATGAGCACAAAATCGCGTGATAGCGGGTTGCTCAACCAAATGCAGTCCCTAGCTGTAGGATCAGACCCTGAGTCGTTTGCACTAAAAGGACCAGGAGGAATAATTTGACTGTTGCTCAGCAGTCGCTATCCTGAATTCAGTTTAGCATGGAGGTAGAGAGAGAGCGAGAGAGAGAGAGAGAGAGAGAGAGAGAGAGAGAGAGAGAGAGAGAGAGAGAGAGAGAGAGAGACAGAGACAGAGACAGAGACAGAGACAGAAATGGATAAGGCAGTTCGGAGACCGAAAAAGGTGGACCTGAAGGATTTATAGATGGATTTGTAGAGGAACATGTAGAGGCGCAGCCATTTAGAGAAACACAGATAGGGATAGCCTTCCCTTGAGTTTAGATTTCCCTCTTTTATGGTACTTTTATATTCTTTAAATGTTTTTTATATTATACACTTAGCGTTTACATCTTGAACTTCATTGTTTGATTTTCAGAATGCTTTGGGAATGTCACTGTTCATTTGTCAAGCCAATAAAGCGTTTATGTAATTGAAGATGAGTTGAAGTGAAATAGATGCAGCGACAGGGAGAGAAGTTGATGAAGAGGAACGGCAGAAGATGAAGGGCCTTCACCAAGAGACATTTAACACTTGGACACGCTTGTTCATTAAAATGCACTTTAAATGGAATAATACACGGTGGCTGATAACATTGTTCCTTGAAATGACGTCCCGGGCTTGACTAACGTGTGTTTAATGCATGTTAGCGACCGCCTCTGTCATTTAAGAGCTGCTCTAAGGCAGTGAGTGCTGAACCGATGGAGAGATGAACCAGGGAGGGCGGGAAGAATAGATCTGTCCGCTGGGGAGAGCGAATCAATTCTCTCAGGCAATCAAGGCCTCATCAATGAATGAAAGGATTATTTTGAAACCAATGTAATAGAGTGTTGGATATGTGTTTTGTTAGGGGTTGGCCTGATTGACTCTCAGTGAGTTTGCCAGTGTGGGTGAGTCCTCTGGTACCACAGCGACCAACAGGGAGTGATAGTAGTTAATTTCCTCAGTAACATTATGGGGTTTTTTTTATCAAAAAGTGAGTAACAACACTGCGGTATAAATATACACACACAAACATATCAATGTATTGGACAGGGTTATTTCCTTTTTTATATTCTATGCATGTTGCTTTACTTTACGTCACATTTTGTGTTAAAAGTCGCTACTTTAACAACCTCCCTTCCGGGATTACTAAAATATTATCACCTTGCCATTTATTTTAAGCTCATAAGCATTCACAACATTAATGCAACCTAAAACTACATCCAGCTGCCCCAGAGGTTTTTTCCTTGCCCTGGTTTAGACTCACTCATAAACAGAGAAATGCAAGCAAACTACCCCAAACAGTGAGTAGAAACCACTGAATTTGCATTCTGTCTAGCCTTGAATATACTCAACACTAAAATAGCAACCTCCCCTTCCTCACTCCATCCTTCACCTCTTTCACTCTCTACCTCCCCCTGATGTTGTCTCCCTGTCTCCCACCCCTCTCTCTAAACTCACCCCGCTCTCTTTCTATCATTCTCTTTAAATCTCTCTCTCTCTTGCACACTCTCTATCCCTATCCCTCCCTCTTTAACACTATCTTTGCTCTGTCTCTCTCTCTCTCTCTCTCTCTCTCACTCTCACTCTCACTCTCTCTGTCTCTCACTGACTCTTTGTCTCTCACTGACTCTCACTGACTCTCTGTCTCTCACTGACTCTCTCTCTCTGTCTCTCTCTCTCGCTCTCTCTCTCTCGCTCTCTCTCTCGCTCTCTCTCTCTACCTCCATGCTAAACTGAATTCAGGATAGCGACTGCTGAGCAACAGTCAAATTATTCCTCCTGGTCCTTTTAGTGCAAACGAGGCAGGGTCTGATCCTACAGCTTTAAGGGCCCTATTAGACCACCACGTATGAGTTTGTTGAGATGATAGATGAGCCTCCCAGTAAGTACAGTACACTGGGTAGATTGGTAGACTGATTTACCTAGCATACATCTGGGTGGACACTGCCACTTATGGCAGCTTTTAATTGAAAATCCCACTCACACTTGGTGGTGAAATAGGGGCCTGTGTGGGAATCCTTAAATTATCCTAAATATCCCTTATATGTAACACAGAAAGGTCTGTGTGAACGCACCAGCATTTCCATACTACTTAATTATTCAATATTTGAATTATTATTTCAAACGCCGATGGGTCAATTTTTCTCCATACCTGTCTCCAATGATTCTGGGGACCCAGGGTGTGTGCGTGTGTGTGTGTATGTGTGTGAGTGTGTGTGTGTGTATGTGTGTGAGTGTGTGTGTGTGTGTGTGTGTGTGTGTGTGTGTGTGTGTGTGTGTGTGTGTGTGTGTGTGTGTGTGTGTGTGTGTGTGTGTGTGTGTGTGTGTGTGTGTGTGATCCCCATCAAAGGATGGCACTTTGAAGGAAGATAATAAACATGTTTATTAAACAATCCTCCATGGCAATGGATGCAATTAATCTCTCTCTGCCTGCGCCTGCCAGACCAGACACTGGAGTAATGATGGGAGGACGGGTGTGTTTGTGTGTGTGGGTAAGTTCAAGTGTGTGCATCTGTGTGTGTGTGTGTGTGTGTGTGTGTGTTTTTGCAAGTGTAGATGTGTGTGTGTATGGGTTATTATATGTCTGTAGGTCTGTAGGTGTGTTTGTGTGTGAGGTGTTTGTGTGTGTGTTTGTTGTTGTAGATGTGTATGTGTGTTTTTGTTAATGTGTGTGTCTGTTTGTTTATATGTGTGTGTGTGTGTGTGTGTGTGTGTGTGTTTGTAGGTGTGTGTGTGTGTTAGCTTATATGTGTGTTTGTATTAGGTATGAGTCGGTCGCGACCGATTCGTTCACAACGAACGAATCCCGAACGTCAACGACAAGAACTGGTTCCCCAAAACAAGAAGAACTGGTTCTTTGATTCTTTTTTTTTAACATTAAACAAAAATATGGTCATGTAAATAAAATATACAAACGAATAGAGCTTCGTCTCCCCGCAACCTTATATCGATTGAGTCTACAACGTTCTCAAAGATTCAGCCAATGAGAGGTAGCAATGGTGTTGCCATGGCACCTGGGTAAACAAATGACAAGGTTGTACCGTCGAAATTGCGCGCTTTCTCTGTCTGACGCATCTTGGGCCATACCATTCGACGTGGGGCCACTCATATATCCCCCTACATTTCCGAAAATAGACTTGACCTCCATCTGCTATTGGATTAACGCATTTCCCAATCCCAGGAGTCTTTGCTCCATTCTATTTCAATTCAGGAACAAACAAAGAAATTATACTGCAGTTCGTATTTTTTATTTTTGACCATGAAAGTTCTGTAATGCCTGAATAATGAAGAATTAAATGTAAAGTAAAAAAAAAAATTATAAATATAAAACCATGAATGACATATAGAGACTAAGCAAGTGGTATAAATATTGGTGGGACGCTTGGTTATAAAATATTGTGTATCTTGTCGATTTTCACGGGGGTAGAGCCTAGAAATCACTTAAATTATGCTCGGGCCATTCGCGGGTGGGGGGCGGGGCAGACACCTGTGAGATTCCCTGTCAAATGACGTAATCTGACGTAACGAATCAAACAAACGAATCGTTATAGTGAACTGAACTGAAAGAACTAGTTCCCGGAAAATAATAATTTTGCCCATCCCTAGTGTGTATGTGTCTGTGTCTGTTTGTTGGAGTTTGGATTTGTAGGTGTGTGTCTGTGTGTTTGTTTATATGTGTGTGTTGTTGTTTTTAGGTGTGTGTGTGTGTGTGTTTGTTTATATATGTGTGTGCGTGTGTGTGTTTGTTCATATGTATGTCTGTTTGAGAGATGGAGAGGATAACTGGCTGTGTTAAAGCGCCTGCAATATAATGATACGGTCCATCCAGTGTGTTTGTTTGGTATCCTTGCTTTGGTCTGCGTGATGACGGAGAGCGTTTCACAAATACCAAACAAATGATATGACTTTTGAATAATGTATACCATCAACCAGTCCGCGTTTTATCTTTGTGTGTGTGGGTGCATGTTTCCGTATGTGTGTGTGTGTGTGTGTGTGTGTGCGCGTGTGTGTATGTGTTTTTGTTGTGTGTGTGTGTGTGTGTGTGGGCGCGTGTGTGTATGTGTTTTTGTTGTGTGTGTGTGTGTGTGTGTGTGTGTGTGTGTGTGTGTGTGTGTGTGTGTGTGTGTGTGTGTGTGTGTGTGTGTGTGTGTGTGTGCGTTTGTTTCTGTTTGTGTTGGTGGGTGTGTCTGTTTCTTTGTATGCATGTGGGTGTGTATGTGTATCTATGTATGTGTGTATGCATATAATGGTACATGTCAGTTCCACAATTCAATATTATTATTAGAAACCACAATGATGAGGATCATGATTACGATGAAGATGATGTCTTCACAGGAGAGGAACCATCACTGCAGTCCACTATGCTTTGATCCAAAACTTCACAGAGTAAAAAACGCAAGAGAGAGAGATATATTTTGGGCACAGCAACGTTCACCATTTTTGACACTTTTTCATGAATACATTAGAGATGTGTTTCATTCACTGTCTATTAAAAGCCTTCCAGACTTTCCTTTTAAAGTCCCCCTTTGTGTGCATGTGTGTGTGTGTCTGTGTGTGTGTGTGTGTGTGTGTGTGTGTGTGTTTGTGTGTTTGTGTGTGTGTGTGTGTGTGTGTATTCTGTGTGTGTGTGTGCGTGTGTGTGTTTGTGCGATGTACGTCAACCCCATACTGCCCTGTCAGCAGCCCTGTTTAACATGCACTACTTACTCTTACGCTGTCTCGTTTCAAATTGGGTGTCATGTTTTTATTGATTGATTTAAATCCTTTGGAGGACAGAGAGAGGGCGGACTCCTTTAAACGTCACACACATCTTTTACTTATATTTGGCGCTGTTTCTGAAAAGCTCTCTCAGTTTGTTTGGTGTTTACCTAAAACTTGTGCTCCTTGTGTTTCTTTTATGTTTGATTGTTGGATTGATTTTATTTTTAGGGTTCCGAGCAGCGAAGCTGCTTGTTCCCCTATTGTTTCTGCAACACTTTTTCTTTTCCCTCAAATTCTGTAAAAGTCATACTGCAGCCTTAACCGTAAGTCAAAGACTCTTGAAATTGTCAGGTATGGTTACCAATAGCCCCCACTACCCATAAACACAAATGTAGTACTGCAACCCAAAGGTGGCGCTATTTTAAAAAATCATGAATTAGGCTTATTTCTCCTCACCAGATTGACCTGGACTCAAAATTCTTTCATAATATTAATCGCTAGAATCAGATGCATCTATAAAACCAAAAAAATTGAAGCCAAAAATGATAAAAAGATTCACCGGCTACAAAAAAATAATCAAACATTCACCAAAATCGCCACATAAAATCTTTCGACCAAGCCTCACAAAAATCATCAAACAGAATTTGTTTTATTTAGTTCAATTTGAGCAATATTGGCCAATAAAGTTGGAGCAGTTAGCCTATTTTTCTTATATGACCATTTTGTTATTGTATAATTAAACATACGACTATTATTAGGTGGATACCAATACCCCCCACTACCCATAAACCCAAATTGTGATACTACACCCAAAGGTGGCGCTATTTTACAAAGTTATGAACTGGCCTTATTTCTCCTTACTAGATTGACCTGGACTCAAAATTCTTTCATCATATTAATCTCTAAAATAAGATGCATCTTTTTCACCCTGGTCTTCTGCTCTGAAAATGTTTACTATTCCCACAATTTCATAGAAAAGCCAAACGTCCACAGTCTCAACCCATTTTGCCATTGTATAACTACCGTACGGCTATCATTAGGTGGATACCATTAACAGTGCAAATGTTAAGGTCTGTACTGTTTTAAGAAAGCCCTTAATTCTCTTGTGAAATCTTTGCTTGGAGTTTTTTTAATGGGACCTGCTTTGTTTAAACCCATGTTAGGATGAATGTGGAATTGGGTCGGGGTACCCTCATGGGGGTTCATTGATGTTGGCCAGTGCACCCGACGTCAAAACTCGTGCTTATGAATCGACATTTTCACGATGTTATTGAGGAATCATGCAGTTGAGGATTGTCAGTGGCTCAACGGGATAATGCCTTGTACTGGTTATCCATAGGTTGTTCAAATCCTGAATAGAGCATTAAGAACAAGCTGAACATGACATTCTTTCATGCCACTCATTTAAGAAACACAACATTGAACAGCACCTGAAATTCATCAGGCAATCTACATTCCGGCTCATTAGTTTCCAAGAATCTGACTGCCAAGAGACAGCATGGCATTAAGGGGAACTTCTTCGTTAACCATTTTTCCTTCATAATTAACTCTTTCATATTTATATTTCTTCCATTAGTGTTCTTGACTACAAATTTCAAAGATTTTTCAGGTATATTCTTTGAAGAAAGCCCTTAATTCACTTGAGAAATGTGTGCTTGGAGTTTTCTGGCTGTTGTATGCTTATCAATAGACATTTTGCCCATGTGGTTGAGGCTGCAGTTCAGGTTTATTAGTGGCTCAATGGGATAATGCCTTGTACCGGTGATCCTTAGGTTGAGAGTTCGAATCCCCTTTATAGCATTCTGAACATGACATTCGGCCATTGCTTTGCAGCTCACCTGAAAGCCGAGGGACAGTATTGCATTAAGTGGAACATCTTCATCAACATCTTTCCTTCATAGTTATGTTATATTTATATATCTTCCTTTAGTGTGTTCTTGACTTTAATTTTGCTCGGTTAATTACCGCTTGCGGTCATATTTATTTTTGTATTTGTGAAAATTAAACCCACCCAAAGTTTGTGAAGATTTACTCCTCCACAGTCCAAACTATTAGGGCGCAGCACCTTTTCTAATTGGTGTGCACCAGCAGCTCACACTTAACATTTCATATATTTACCAGTCTAGAAGAGTCTTTTTAAGTTTGGCATGAAATATCCTTCCGTTACCCTCAAAGCACTATCTCCAGCTCTGGTAGAGGCAGGACTAACTCTGTAAACTAAAGTAAATATCTCTGCAAAACACTTCCGAGATAACTTTGACATAGTGTGAATGGCATGAATGGGAGAATGTTAGGCAATATTGCAAAGCGATTTGAGGGGCCACTGCAGTCCATTCATTAACATTTATCTGTAATGGTTTTGAACTCAAATGAAGGGGTCTCTTGAATCTTCCCCCTCTTGATGATCTGCTTCCTGTCCCGCCTCCAACGTGGCAGGTGATTGGCACCCAGGTTGATTGACGAATGTCATGGCTTGTCAGTGGGTTAGAACCCAGAAAGAGGGAGTGTGGGGGAAGGAGGTGGAGGAGGGGGAGATAAGGGATGAAGAAGGATAAAGGAGGATGTAGGGAAAATGACAGGAGGGAGGTGGAGGAGGAAAGGGAAGGGCAAGAGGGCCAGAGGAGAGGAGAGGAGAAGAGAGGAGAAGAGAGGATGAGGTTGTGGAGGGGTTGGGAGGAGGTGAGAAAAGCAGAGAAGAAGAGCGCAACGACAGAGAAGTGTAAAGAGATAGGAGGTGTGATATTCACAAAGAAAAGACTGACAAAAATAATGAGGAGAAGGAAAGAGGGAGACATGTTTGATTTGAAATAAGAAGGACGGGGATGATAATGAGAACTGACGTGTGTGTGTGTGTGTGTGTGTGTGTGTGTGTGCGCGTGTGCGTGTGCGTGTGCGTGTGCGTGTGCGTGTGTGTGTGTGTGTGTGTGTGTGTGTGTGTGTGAATGTGTGTGTATAAGAGGTGGTGTTTGAAATGGTAGTGTGCTTATACTGTCGCATTGGTGAGGTTATAGGTCAATTCATTTCTTAAATGTCATTTGAAATCATATTACAATAACCGTGAGTTATCAGGAGTGTATGTAATTACCCTTTTCTTTCCCAATTTTGTCTTGCCCTCTTCTCCCCTCTGTCTGTCTGTCTGTGTCTGTCTGTCTGTCTGTCTGTCTGTCTGTCTGTCTGTCTGTCTGTCTGTCTGTCTGTCTGTCTGTCTGTCTGTCTGTCTGTCTGTCTGTCTGTCTGTCTGTCTGTCTGTCTCTCTCTCTCTCTCTCTCTCTCTCTCTCTCTCTCTTTCTCTCTCTCTTGTTCTCTCTCTCTCTCTCTCTCTCTCTCTCTCTCTCTCTCTCTCTTGTTCTCTCTTTCTCTCTCTCTTGTTCTCTCTTTCTCTCTTTCTATCTCTCTCTCGTTCAACCGTAATCCGGTATCTGTTTTTCACAGTCCAGGGACTTCAAATGTTCCGGCACTGGGAGATGATGTTGAATATTAATGTTTGCTTTCTTTATTAATATTGTATCTACACAAAAACAAGTATATATTGTTATCTTGTTATCATATTCCGGTTAGATGAAGTGCAATATCAGTTTTGACTTAGTTTGAGTTGGATATCCGTCTCTCTTGCTGCCTGTCTGTCTGTAAGGGGTTGTTTTCCCTTTCGTACGCCGGCGGTCTAACTCTCTGTCTGTCTGTTCAGGTCTGGCCTTAGTTAATAATCCTCTGTTTCTTCTGCCCTGTCTCGTTTCAGTTTCAGTTGTGTGTGTGTGTGTGTGTGTGTGTGTGTGTGTGTGTGTGTGTGTGTGTGTGTGTGTGTGTGTGTGTGTGTGTGTGTGTGTGTGTGTGTGTGTGTGTGTGTGTGTGTGTGTGTGCTGGAAAGAGAGAAAAAAATAGAACAGAATCGAATCTGATGGCTGAAAATAAAAGTTTTTCCAAATTTAAAAACGGTTTTCGTCTTGCATCGTTTCCCATCGATGACCTACAAACCTTTGGTTGTCATGGCAACTCCTACCCGACCCCACCTGTACGTCTGTACAGCCAGTGAAGACACTAAGTGGGAGAAAAACGTGGACCGGGCCGGAAGAGAAACTCACTGCAGGATTGTGTTGAATTAATCTGGGCACAATGCAACCGGAACTCATTAGGATTTAAATTTATTCATTGAACGCACGCTTTTATCAGAGCGACCCGCTGGTGAGCCTGAGTAATCAGGCCCACCTCACCAGGAGCAGCTGACTGCATGAAACTGCTGTGTCCCAAGGTGTCCCATCACAGGGGGAGCAGCTGAGGGAGGCCACAGCAGAAGCCATGGGGATAAGTACACTTTTGAACAACGGAAACATGGTTCTGGGTTTAGAAATGAATAACATGAGGCGCGTTCCGACGAGGTACTTCTTGGGAAGAGGCTCAGTGTTTTGGCTACTGAGTTACCCTCGGCGTCAATCCCATACATCATGGTTTCCCACAACCTAGGGGGCGCTGGGTTCGGGATTTTTTTTTTTTTTTGAGGGCGGAATCATTGTTTTCAAATCTTTTAGGTGCAGAAATAGGCTACCTGAAATAAATAGCCTATTTTCATTTATGGGTTTCTAACCCCTCTACCGTCTCAGCTACTTTTCACTGTCTATGCTCAGTGTAACATTGGTCATACAGCGCGGTTCGGTCCTGCACACGCCCGGACTCCCGTTACATCAGCTACCGTCATGATCTCTATAGTAACACTGATAAACATAACCCAAGTTTGCGGGTTAACAGTTCAATAACCAACACAACACAATCAAACATGGCCGATAGCAAAAATAAATGACCTAATTTTGTTTCATAGCCCGTTTTCTTCCTTCCTCTTGCTGTTTTTCTGTTCCAGCTGCTCTGGAATATTGCTCAAGGGTAACGGCAGGTTAGGCTGTGGTCCTTGGAATCAATGAGGTGCAGTACAAAGTGAGGTGCCCTCTGGTTAATCCAATCACAAATCCTCGATTTGTCACACGCCTCAACTTTGAATCTTGAATCTTTGCAAACTGCTTTATCTTATTTTCTTCAATTTCCCCCCTCTTTTCTGTCTACAGCTGTCTCAACTTCCTCAAATCTGTGTGCTTGTATATGTTGATGCGTGTGTGTGTGTGTGTGTGTGTGTGTGTGTGTGTGTGTGTGTGTGTGTGTGTGTGTGTGTGTGTGTGTGTGTGTGTGTGTGTGTGTGTGTGTGTTTGTATGTGTTTATGTGTGTGTGTGTGTGTGAGAGTTTGTGTGTGTGCGTGTGTGTGTGTATGTGTGTATGTGTGTTTGTGTGTGTGTGTGTGTGTGTGTGCATTTGTGTGCGTGTACGTGTGTGTGTGTTGTGTGTGTGTATGTGTGTGTTGATGTTTATGTGTGTTTGTGTGCGTGTACGTGTGTGTGTGTATGTGTGTGTTGATGTTTATGTGTGTGTGTTTGTATGTGTTTATGTGTGTGTGTGTGTGTGTGTGTGTGTGTGTGTGTGTGTGTGTGTGTGTGTGTGTGTGTGTGTGTGTGTCTGTGTGTGTGTCTGTGTGTGTGTGTGTGTGTGCAAACCAGGGTGGCTAGCTCTTGACAGTAATTGCAGCTATTGTTAGCTCTGTCATAGAGCCGGCGATGTCGCTGCCGCCGGCTCTACAGCCTTCATAGCCGTGCTAGCCGTGCTAGCCATGCTAGCACACAAAGGCCATCTGTTAGCGGGCTGGCTGAATCTGAGGCAACCTAGAAGTGTCGAGTCAGGCTGCGCTATGCTAATGTGCCATTTTGCAGCGGCAAAGACGTATCAACATGTTCCACCTGCCAGGGTTTTCCACACAGACTGACAGGCAGGGAGTCAGGCCCGCCGACAGACACCTAACCAGGCATGCATACAGATAAGCAGATAGACAATGAGGCAGGCAGGGAGACAAGCTTGCAGATAGACAGAGATAAGCCACAGCCGATTATACCTACAAACAGACAGTGAGACAGACAGACAGAAAGACAGACAGAGATAGGCAGGCCAACCAGACAGACCAGGGGTTTCATTTATAACCGTTGCGTACGCACAAAACGGGGCTGAAATTTGCGTACGTGACTTTCCACGCCAAGGTTGTGATCTATAAAAAACCGACTTGACGGGAGAATGTGCGCAGCCCTGAGCAAACTCTGACCCATGCGTACGCATGGTTTGGAGGAAAAGGAGAAATGGCGACACGGATGGTGTGGTGGTGAACTGAAGTCAGACAGAAGAATTGTAGAGTGAGAAGAACGATAGTTTTATCATCGCCCTTCATAAATTTAATTTCGACCCGTATCATGCGTTAAATCTACGTAGGCCTAATCAGAATAATTTAAGTCAACTGCGTTATTTCTCAGTTATAACTCCAGAAACATCTCCTTAGAATAGAAATAAAAATAAATCTCTATATTTAATCCCGTCACTCCATACTGTCCACTGACGGCGCGACTGCATGGAATAAAGCATCCGTCCAACATGTGTCAATAACATAATATTTTTATGTGACACTGTAAACACATAATCAAATGTAAATTAAATCCCAAGTGTGGAAAACCAAGCCACACTCCTCATCACAATCGTTGTCCGTTACTCTTGATGCTTTTCATTAAGCGCTCCGTGCTACTGACAGAGTTCACTGCTGCAGCAACATGTTGCCGCTCACTCTGCTTTTGGTTGTTGGCGATCCCATCCGTGACCGCCGAACAAAACTACTTTTCGGGCCTCCATTTCACCCACATGTGTCTCCACTTCAGCCCCCGTGAAATTTCGCTTTTTTGCTTTTCTCAGTACTTCTGCCATTGTTTCCGACAAGACATAATACTTGCATCTGAGTCTGTTTTATATGCAGATCGCATTCATGAGGTCATTTGCATTGACCATTTATGGTTAAAAAGGGGCGTGTACAGGGCGGAACGTGAAGCTGATTCAGCTGCGCACACTTGTAGTCAGTATGTGATTTATAAAGCAAAGATTGCGTACAGATGTGCGTACGCAGTGTTTTATAAATCTGAATATTTTTTGGCGCACGCAAAACTTGGCTTCTGGGCGTACGCAGATTTTTAGTAATGATCCCACGCACAGTTTTATAAATGAGAACCCAGGGATCTCATTTATAAAACTGTGCGTGGGATCGTTACTAAAAGTGTACGTACGCCAAAAGCCAAGTTTTACGTGCGCCAAAAAATATTCTGACCACTTTAGGGAATATTGCTCAAGGGTAACGGCAGGTTAGGCTGTGGTCCTTGGAATCAATGAGGTGCAGTACAAAGTGAGGTGCCCTCTGGTTAATCCAATCACAATTCCTCGATTTGTCACACGCCTCAACTTTGAATCTTGAATCTTTGCAAACTGCTTTATCTTATTTTCTTCAATTTCCCCCCTCTTTTCTGTCTGCAGCTGTCTCAACTTCCTCAAATCTGTGTGCTTGTATATGGTGATGCGTGTGTTTGTGTGTGTGTGTGTGTGTGTGTGTGTGTGTGTGTGTGTGTGTGTGTGTGTGTGTGTGTGTGTGTGTGTGTGTGTGTGTGTGTGTGTGTGTGTGTGTGTGTGTGTGTGTGTGTGTGTGTTAGGGATGTGTCGGTCACGACTGATTCGTTACAACGAACGAATCCCGAACGTGAACGACAAGAACTGGTTCCCCAAAACAAGAAGAACTGGTTCTTTGATTCTTTTTTTTTAACATCAACCAAACATATGGTCACGTAAATAAAATATACAAACGAACAGAGCTCCGTCTCCCCGCGACTTATATTGATTGAGTCTACAACTTCCTCAAAGATTCAGCCAATGAGAGGTAGCAATGGTGTCGGAATGGCACCTGGGTAAACCAATGACAAGGCGGTACCGTCGAATATGCGCGCTTTCTCTCTCTGACGTATCTTGGGTCATACCATTCGACTCATATATCCCCCTACATTTTTTCGAAAATAGACTTGACCTCCATCTGTTTATTGGATAAACGCATTTCCCAATCCCAGGAGTCTTTGCTCCATTCTACGTCAATTTAAGAACAAACAAAGAAATTAAACTGCAGTTCGTATTTTTTATTTATGACCATGCAAGTTCTGTAATGCCTGAACAATGAAGAATTAAATGTAAAGTAAAATAAAATTATAAATGGAAAACCATGAATGAAATATAGAGAGTAAGCAAGTGGTATAAATATTGGTGGGACGTTCGACATACTGAATAGCAGGCATCTCCAAACGGCGGACTGCAGTCTTGACAGTCCTATCCGGACCCACGACCAATTCAAAAAAAAAAAAAATTATATATATATATATATATATTTTTTAAGATGTAATCTGACGTAACGAACGAATCAAAACGAACGAATCAAATAAACAAATCGTTATAGTGAACTGAACTGAAAGAACTAGTTCCCGGAAAAGAATCATTTTGCCCATCCCTAGTGTGTGTGTTTGTGTTTGTGTTTGTGTGTGTGTGTGTGTGTACGCGCGTGTGTGTGTGTGTGTGTTTGTATGTGTTTATGTGTTTGTATGTGTTTATGTGTGTGTGTGTGTGTGTGTGTGTGTGTGTGTGTGTGTGTGTGTGTGTGTGTGTGTGTGTGTGTGTGTGTGTGTGTGTGTGTTTGTATGTGTTTATGTGTTTGTATGTGTGTGTGTGTGTGTGTGTGTGTGTGTGTGTGTGTGTGTGTGTGTGTGTGTGTGTGTGTGTGTGTGTGTGTGTGTGTGTGTGTGTGTGAGGAGGATGGAGTGTGGGCTTGGGCTCAGCCAATACATTTTGGGGGGAGAGAGATACTATAGCGGGGGATCAGACATCCCTCACTCCAACACAAAACCACATCAAAGGAAATATAAGTACATCCTGACTGTTGATGAAGGTATGCGATCATCACTATGTGAGCTTTACATGTACGTTGTTAACCTGTAAAAGTCCTTAGGCGTTCCTCCCCTTCATTTATTCCTCCACTATTCTTTCCTTCTGGTGGCCAGTGACCAATGCAAACGAGCTTGAGAAATTGTTATTTCACAAAAAATAATACAGGGTTGACAAACGAGAGGATGAGTGAGCAGAGGAGAAAAGGAGAGGTTAAAAGTGGAGGAGAAAGGAGAGCGGAAAAGGAGAGGGGGATAGGAGGGGGGAAAGGAGAGGACAAAAGGAGAGGAGACAAGGAGACGAGGAAAGGGGAGGGTAGCAAAGGTTTCAGGGGGAACAAGGGGAGGAGTCTTTGAAGTCTTTGAAGTCATCGAGGAACGTGATCGCCTATGATCAAACCCCTTCAGAGGCTTGGAGAATGCATGCAGAAGAGGGCAGAGGGAAGGAGACGAGAAGAGAAGAAGAAAGGGGAGATCGGTCTCAAGGGAAAGAGGCACCAACTTATCTGAGGACCCTGATAGAGGACGGTTCCCTGATGAAGAACCAGTCAGCATTCAAACGTCGGGTTGTAACTGACATGTGTCGCCCGCAGTGATGAACTAGACGGTCTGGCATTCGGGCAGATGCCAGAGGGGCCGCGGCCTCTCGTGGGCCGTTTGGGCCGGCCAATCACGGGGTGGCATGCTTGTCGGGTTCGCGGCCCCACATTATCTCCTGGCCAACTATCAAGCATCTAGTGTTAATAGCTTGAAATTAGCCATTTGTCGAAAAATCCCTATTCATGTTATATAATAGGAAACTAATCAGTGTTTATACCAGATATGAGTGTCTATATACTACAGTCATGGTTGCCCTTAATATTTACATCGGTCTACATTATTTTGTAGCCTTATTCAATCAGATGTTTAAAAAGTGCATTGTTTGAAATTGAAATACAACAAATCTCCCTTTATTTTTAATTTTATTATTGATTTACAAAAGTTATATGAAGCAATGACTTCTGGGAATTTCAAAACCGAATCAGACCGCGTCTGTGCAAGGGGGTTGTTGGAAGTTGAAAGTTGGAAGATACCAGAGTCTGCTGAGGTTACTATGAGTATGAACTATGAATCGAGGAATTAAGCGACAGAAGGGAAGAGCGGAGAAAAAGAGAGCGAAATCCAGGAAATTACGGTTGGCTGACAGTGAAAAATGTGCGAAACTGACCGATTTGTTTTTTAAGCTGCCTAGTGCAGATTCAGCTAGTAGCACCAGCGCTAGCAGTAATGTTCAAGACACTGAGCAAACAGACCAGGGGCAGGGAGTAAAACAGGAGGACAGTGAGGACAGTCTTTATGCATATTAAAGTTAGAGTTCATCACCAATGGGGCTACAAAAGTGTGTGTTATTTCCGTGCATGTGAAGTTATATCTGTGTGTTGCGGGCACGCGCGTGCGTGCGTGTCCCCGTGTCGGCCGCTGGTGGGTGAAAATGCCAGTGCCGTTTTTTAATCCCAGTCCGTCACTGGTCGCCCGGGACTACACAGCTCTCTAAGGGACTGGAGGGCACGGACTTAACTATGAGAACAACAGTTATGACACCAATGTCTTTGGTGTGTGTGTGTGTGTGTGTGTGTGTGTGTGTGTGTGTGTGTGTGTGTGTGTGTGTGTGTGTGTGTGTGTGTGTGGGTAAAGATTTTTGGTCTTGTTCAATTTTGAGACTTTAAGAACACATATTGTATTATGGTGACCTTTTCAATATTGATTACGATTTGAAAGAAGAGATCAGTGGCTTATCAAAACATCAACATTGTTCAAAGAAACAAACCAACACACACACACACACACACACACACACACACACACACACACACACACACACACACACACACACACACACACACACACACACACACACACACACACACACACAAAAAACACTTACAAGACAAAACTTCAACACTGGCCACCAATTGAAACCAAAAAAAATACCCAATTCTAATATGTGCATTTTGCATGAGAGAAAAAGAAAAACAGAAAAAACATAGACAGAGCGGACAAGAGATAGGGACACAGAGAGAGACAGACAAACAGACAGTCGGACGGACAGACAGACAGACAGACAGACAGACAGACGGACGGACGGACGGACGGACGGACGGACGGACGGACGGGCGGACGGACAGACGGACAGACAATTACATACACTCCTGATAACTCACACTAATTGTAATATGAAATTGAAATAGAAAATAGATCGGGAGAGAGAGATCGAGTGTTATGCCCAATTAAACTAAAAGGTAACTTTCTAGTGTTGCTGATCAGCCATTAGGCCAAACATGGTCCAAGCATGCCAGCCCCAGTCTGTCTCTCTTGCTCTCTGGATACCTTATGCTCTCTGGCTAGCTTATGGTCTGTCTCTTTGTTGAGAGTGCCGGTTGTCAGAGAGTCGGAATGTGTTGGAATGTGATAGGGTAAGCTGCCATTTAGTTATTTGCTCATTTGTTTTTCTCTTGTTTGTCTAGAGAGGTAGCTTGGTTTAGTTTATTTTGGTTTAAACATAGACTGTTTTTTTAAGAGGCAGAGGTTGTCTTGGTTATTATTTTATCCCATCCTTTATTTTGTTACTGTATTTCATGCAGTGTACGTCAAATAAATGCATTGTTGGTGAAGGGTTCCTGGTTAACATGTCATGGCTAGGACTAACACAGAAACAACAGAGAGGGGGACGGGAAGACATGTATGTGAGAGAGGGAGCGAGAGAGAGAGGGAGAGACACACACACACACACACACACACACACACACACACACACACACACACACACACACACACACACACACACACACACACACACAGAAGGGGGAGACAAAAGCAAATGTGAAGGTGACTGAAGAAAGAAGAAGTAGGGAGACGTGGCCAATTCTTTTCTCTCAGAGGATCCTGATTGGCTCCTGTGATACCGTCTGTGACGTCACATTTTTTAATTGGTCAAATTTACATAGCTCCTTGCAGGCACTCAAAGAGAGGGAGTTGGCAGAGAGTAGAGAGCGCACATCCCCAAACGGCCGAGGCCTTAGTGTGTGTAGATCTGTTGTTGTGCACTCTGTGATGCATCATCGCATGCTGACGGAGGGCTGGCGGTTGAATCATCCACGGGACAGTGTTGCATCCCGTGGAGGGGGGTTGGGGGGGGCCTACGTGTAGGGGGCTCTGACCGATCCAGGTGCTTTTAATTAGATTGAAACTAAATGACTCAATAATTGCTTCACAGTGGTGTCTAATATACTTATGTACACTCACTAATTTACTCTTCCCTATACTCTCTCTCTCTCTCTCTCTCTCTCTCTCTCTCTCTCTATCTCTCTCTCTCTATCTCTCTCTCTCTCTCATGCTCTCTTTCTCTCTCTGTTTTTCCTTTCTCTATACCCCTCTCTCATACAAACACACATACAAGTCTTTAACAGTGCAGGAAAACTCACTCACATAAATAAACACACACACACACACACACACACACACACACACACACACACACACACACACACACACACACACACACACACACACACATGCACACACATCAAACACACACACTTAAGCATAAGCATGAAGCCATAGATGAGACTGAGAGCAATCCCGTACCCATGACACGAGCACGCAAACACACACACTGTGTGTGTTTGAATGTCGTGTCATTCGTTACTTATTTTTGGAATGGGTAAATTTGCGCACCCTCTGAACAGAGAATATGATATCTCTTGGTCGTTTACCTCTTGCTTTGGATTTCACTCTCGTTCTGGTTTTGTCTCTCTGTCACTCTTTCCCAATTTGGTTGATTCACAAACGCTTTTCAAAGCAAATGACAGAGTTTAACTAATAAAACAAAGAAAAAATATGTATATCATCTCTCTCACCGCCAATGATGGCTTGGACTCTGCTATGTGACACGGGAGAGGGGAGGGGAGACTATAGGGGAGGGGAGAAGGTAGAAGGGAGAGGAGGTGAGGCGCGAGGAGAGAGGACAGGGGGTTTGAGAGGGGAGGGGTCATGGGAGTGGTGGGGAGACTAGAAGAGAGGGGAGAGGAGGGAGTAGATGAGGAGAGACTTTCTTCACCCTGAGTTAAGAAAGTTATTAAGGCAGTTTTATCCCATACCTTAACCATGAACTTTTGATGGAAACAATGAACAGCAGTTGAGCCCCTCAAATCATCCCTCATTATCATTGCATCATCATTACAATAAAATAGGACATTCTCCCTCGCCTCCCCCCTATTAGCCGGAGAGGTCACAGCGAGTCTGAGAATGGAAAAATATCAGACTCACAGTAAAACATTTTTTTTATTAATTCATGAGGAAAAAAACGGAATGTAGCAATCATCTGACACGGATCTGAATGAACTCTGAAGTTGACGGAAGTCAGTGAAAAACACTAAGATTACAGAGACGTGTGTAAAGTGATTAGCTCTAAAGTGATTGTGCAGAAATCAATCAAACACTCGGTGGAAATTAAAGTTCTTAGTTATTTGTGACTAAAGTTAAAACTGCAGAGGGAGTCAAAAGAATTTTGCGTAAAATATCAAAAAAGCATTTTGACGTATTTGGTAAGAGAGAAGAAATCAAGTATATAGAAACGGAGAAGATGACCACAGCCCTGAAGGAAATCATTTGGTAAAATCTGCAAAAACTAAAGGAGAACCTCATGACAGACTGGGATTCAGTCGAGATGGGTGACAAGAATGCTGTCAGCGCTAATAGACAAAGAAGATGAACGGGAGAGAAGAAAGAGATTGAAATTCTGGCAAAGAGAGGGAGAAATTGAGAGAGAGAGAGAGAGAGAGAGAGAGAGAGAGAGAGAGAGAGAGAGAGAGAGAGAGAGAGAGAGAGAGAGAGAGAGAGAGAGAGAGAGAGAGAGAGAGAGAGAGAGAGAGAGAGAGAGAGAGAGAGACAGAACTGGGGCAAGAGAGTCAAAGAGAGAGGGAGAATGTTCAGCCCAAACAACCTGTCACCCTCCATAAAGAGAAGGAGACCGTGCCTGGTTCAAACTGTCAAAAACTTCCCCCTGCAGTTCACAGGAAGGTGGGAACTTGTAGAGCAATCTAAATTCACCCAGAGGAAGTGGTAGATGCTATCTGGAGAGCGTGTGCAAGTGGTAGAAGTGGACCAGATGACTTGGTGAATTTGTAGTCTTTTCTCCACATGTCGGCATTTTCTGATATCGGTCGTTCACATCTCTCTGAGTTTCCAAAGTTTTTCTTTCTATTCATCAATTGAGTGATGATATTTTGCCACATATGGGTTCAAAGTGGAATTTTAGGGCAGCACTCAATCAATATCAGAGCGATCGAGAGGCCGGGGAGATATTTCTGATGGAAAGGGCTTGTGTCTGGTAAATGACAGCACTGTAGTTGTGTCAACCATGTAGAATATGAGCTCAGTCCCTGTGCCTGAGGGCATGATGCTGGGACTTCACCCTCTCTGTCATCATGTTCCCAACACTTGCAAACTTGGACAATGATATTTAAAAGGCATAATTCCCAAGAGCAAATCCATCCATCCATCCATTGGATTTAGTTTTGTGTTTAAGTTTATAGTCTTTTGTGTTATAAGTGGAACCGGGGAAGACTAGGTTATTACAATGTCTTCAGCGCCATGCAATCCTTTGATAAATAAATATACAAATGTTGTGTAACTGTTTAACATGAAAACCGTTTTGGGGGGGGTGGGGGGGTCCACTGTATTCGTGAATACTAATGAGAGACCGAATGGTGCGTCGCTTTGAATGTAGCTGCTCCAAGAAATTCTGGGATGGCATTTTTCGCTATGCTAAAGGAGATAAGCAACGTAGCATTGAAGCAGCTTTCCTGAGCAGTTAGAGAACTGAACCAGCTATTATCATGGCTACTACAGAGACACTTCCACTCAGCCAAGAACCTTCCTAAATGAAGAATACTGTGGATTAACTTCATGACAAGTATTGTTGAAAATATCTATTTTAAAATGCTTTGAACAGTCAGATGTTTAAAGACACAGAGTTGTTTTTTTGGTTTATTTATTTGTTGCACTAAAACGGCGCCAACTGAAGCCTACTTTTGTGTAGTGTTTGTTTGGCCTGTTTTTGTTTAGTATCATGGGTCTCTCGGTGACGTCCTGAAGAACTTCTAAGTCTGACTTTTGGACAGCCTAGGAAGAAGAAATGTGTTTACTCTGCATGTTTTTTTATTACGTGCTCTGATTTTTAGGATCCGTAAACAAGGGACAGAAAGAGGGAGATGTGCACTGATGTAATCGATGGCTGCCATCACTTTTCTTGACACATGTGGAGCTAAAGGAAAAGGCAGTTGTTGTCTCGATGTCCATTTCCTGAGCACACCTGAGAGGTTTTCTACTCATAATTAACAGCTTATTTTTCCTTAGCTGAGGCCAACAGCTGCTTTCTTGCTTGATTGGTCAAAAAAAGATCACATGAGCAACTCAGATGAGAAATGGCTATGGACGTTTATTCCATTTTTGCGAAGAACATGCTGAGTCATCTCTGTGGTGTATGCCTTCTCATCGATGGACTGCTGAACGTTTGTGCACATTTGTCAGCACCCCACTCCCTGATAAGAAGTTCAGTGACAAACCAAAACGGTTTCCAATTATTTTTCATTCTCTTCAAATGACGAGCATCTCTAAATAGTTTGGTTGGGTTTGTTTAAACATAAATCTATTTACTTAATATAATACCTGAATTAATTCTGGGACAACTGTACTCTGCTGCTCTGTGCAGGAAAAATCAATGAATTGGAAAATACCACAATTTCCCATCTGCTGCCTTTGTCTCACATAGTTGGAGTGGACTGAATGAATGTGGTGATTTTTGAATAATTCAGCCCTGAAATGTTTTCTGTATTCCCGGCCATGAAGTGTAATCAGTTAACATTAGAATCGGGACAAGCAGATATTGGGGATCAAGCCCAACTCCCTTTGGGTCGAAGATAAGCACAATATAGAGCAGGGGTCACCAACACAGTGCCCGCGGGCACCAGGGCGCCCCCTAGGACCAAATGAGGCGCCCGCAGGCCTGTTCTAAAAACAGCACTACTCATTCTTGAACAACTCTTTCACACCTTTTTTAAGTGATTGTTGATAATTATTATGAGAAATCATTAACATGATCAGTGTCTTCACGCAGATGTGTATCATTAATCATTAATAATAATATATCATTAAAGGCAAACTGAGCTAATTTGCTATTTCACAAGAGTGTATCAAACTGGGTGCCCTTCGTATGACTCGGTACCCATGAAGTAGCTCTCAGGTTCCCAAAGGTTGGTGACATAGAGGAACGAACTAAAGGGAGTTATATTGGATTAAATCAAAACAGGGCAAAAACAAAGACAATCAATGACATATATCTTCCACAGATGCTTCAACAGCCAATCTGCTGTGGTTCTCTTTAGCATCAGAGACGATGGAGCTGTTGTTGGAGGACTCAGGGCCTTACGCCTCGTTTCCATATACGTACATTCTCGTATGCGATCCAACCGTCTCCGACCGAAAGTCAATTCATTCCTATGGGATTCTCCGTAATGTCTGTTTTTCCTCCGAGACTCCTCCCCTCCGTAAAATTTCTGTCCGGTATGTCCGTAATATACGTTCAAATTTTTTTACTTTCGCCGTTGTTTTACGGAGATAGCGTATGAACGTTTTTGATGTTTTTCACAAAACATGCAAGTACCTGTATATGTCGATCCTCATGTTCCAAAGTACCGGTCTCCTAAAAACGGCCATTATCATACGTTCCCCCATCTTTTTGGCTGTCCTTAAATAAATTCATGTCCATACGTAAAGCACTAGCGACCCTTTCCGTAAATTTACGGAAGCACGGACACGAAAAACATACGTTTGTGGAAACGAGGCGTTAGCGTAGCAGTAGCTAATGGATCTAATCA
Organism: Gadus chalcogrammus; assembly: GCF_026213295.1. Lineage (NCBI taxonomy): Eukaryota > Metazoa > Chordata > Actinopteri > Gadiformes > Gadidae > Gadus > Gadus chalcogrammus. Next base: position 20,512,293 of record NC_079429.1, on the reverse strand, counting down.
GTGCTTAATTTGTTAAGTGGGCGGTCCCGGAACACAGAGGGGGGGCGGATCCGGCGACTTAGTATGTGGATAAGAGATAATGGAACAAAAAAAAGATACACTGCCTACTAGGGTTGTGCCGATGGACAATGTCATCGTCCGTCGTGATGGATGACGATGGTGGCCCTCCATCGTGATGGCACGCCCCCCCCCCCCCCCCCTCCCCTTTGCAGGGATTGCTCTGAAAATTAAATTGAGAGTATAACTGATGTATATGCATGCTATTTTAAACACGGAAGCCTTTGCCAGAGACGTGACGCGTTAGTCTTCCACGATCTGATTTCTCGAGCCGGATTACAGAATGCATATGTCGCCAAACTATGACTGTGCGGCTGGAGAAAATGTAGAGCAAAGCAGCAGCCTCCCTCCGTGAGATCCTGTCCTTAGCAGAGAAAGTTGCCATCACCACCGATGCTTGGAAAGCGTTTATTACGGAGTCGTGCGTGACCGTGACTTTTTTACCGACTGGGTTGTGCGATCCTGCAGACCCGCTCAGAGACAAACTGCGGGAAACATGAATTTTCGTTTCCAAATATTTAAATAAAAATGAAAATATCTGCTTTGTGCATGTTCAATTAAATCATTTTATATCTTTCTTCAAATTCCGTTGCAAAGAATCGGCCAACGCTGACACATTTTGCCGATTGTAAATTGACATGAGATATTGTAAACGTTCACAATCCTGCTCTGTGATATTTATAATTTATATTAACTTGTGCGTGGCGCACACGCATTTGGTCATGCATGGTAACCGTTTATTCCTCTCGGCTTGCTCCTCAGATGCGACGAATTTCAAAAGTGCCGGGCGTGGTTTGTTGGCCCAGCTTTTCAGTGCATCGACAGATCTCCCACTCTTTCAAATTATGTTAAATCTTAATAAACAACATGAAATTCTTGGGATTTGTTCTGTCAATTAATCTATGCATATTATTATTTTATTTTAAACATTTAAACATTTTTAATTTTTTCCATGAGAGGTAGGCTACCGGATCTGCCCAAATAAGTACCGGAACACAGGGAGGCCAAAATTAAGAGGATCCGGCTAAAATGAACCACTGGATCTAATGCTGAGCAGGGGTTCATAAGGAGCACTTAACATGTCAGTTAGGGACCAGGGAGCCTGTGTAACTGTGAGCCATGTTTTACCTCATGAATATCTCTATTCGTCTCTCTAACTACGGCCCTTGGGACACTGGACCAGTTCCTGAACACATCAGACAATAAATGTATATTTCATCTTAAACACTGAGCCGAAGGCATCGGGTGGATTGAGTGGAAATGCAGTGATCTGAGGCCAGAGCGTCCTCGCTCTCTCTCCTGTGTCGGCAGATATCCGTGGGCTGCAGGGATTCCTGGACCAGACCTCGCGGCAGGGTGTGGACGTGGCCCTGCAGAGGGTGGACCGCAACATCAGCCAGGTGTTCACCAACCTCTTCACCACCATGAGGACCGAGGAGCTCAACAAGTACCGGGACACTCTGCGCAGGGCCATCCTGCTGCTCAGCCCCCACGGAGCACACACCTTCATCCAGCAGGTGGGCTGCTGATGAGGCTGAGGATGTGATGTGATGGTGCTGGGGAATGTGATGGTGGTGGTGGTGGATGTGATGGTGGTGGTGGATGTGATGGTGGTGGTGGTGGATCTGATGGTGTTGGTGGATGTGATGGTGGTGGTGGATGTGATGGTGCTGGGGAATGTGATGGTGGTGATGGATGTGATGGTGGTGGTGGATGTGATGGTGGTGGTGGTGGATGTGATGGTTGTGGTGGATGTGATGGTGGTGGTGCGTGTGGATTGATGGTGGTAGTGGTGGTGCTGGTGGTGAATGTGAAAGCAATGGTGATGCTGATGGTGATGATGGTGATGAGATTGTATGTTGAGGGGATTATGGTGGTGGTGATGGTGATGGGATTGGGTGTGGAGGGGATGATGGTGGTGATGGTGGTGGTGTTGTTGGTTGTGATGAGTCTAGATGTAATGGCAATGCAGGTTGTCATGGGGATGATGATGCGGTGATGAGGCTGTCGGTGTTGGGGATGATTTTGGATGTTGTGGTGATGATGGTAGTACTGTGATGTGGGAGTGGTGGAGGTGAATGTGTGAAATGGAAGAGGAGCCTCACTCCTCTTCCTTTGAATGTGTGAAATGGTGACAATGATGATGCTGTGGTGCTCTTGATGATGATTGTGATGATAAAGTTTATGATGATCAGTTTGTTCCAACATACTAGGACTTTTATGTTAAGTCTTGTTTGTTTCCTGGTGGAGTGTTTATGTGATGTGCTGGTAGGTGTGTGTGTGTATGTGCATCCATGTGACAAATGTATAATTGCTTTTAGGCACAAAAATTATAATTAAGTGTGCGAGGCAAACAAATGTGATGCAGCATCTGCAATCACTCATTCAAGTGACAAATCTCTCTCTCTCTCTCTCTCTCTCTCTCTCTCTCTCTCTCTCTCTCTCTCTCTCTCTCTCTCTCTCACACACACTCATTCACACACAAATAAACACACCCACAATAGCGTGTTCACATTGTGGAGGGCCAGGTGTAAGCGACCATCTGGAGTGACAGATGGCTTCACTTACTGGATACTAGAAACACACTCATAGACACTGGTGACTTTACCTAGCCAGCTATCTAGTAGCCTATCCTTCACCGAGCAATATGGTATCAGCGGTATCATTAAGGGCAATGTCAAGGGGAGCGAGGCAGAGTCTGGGAACACAGTCCACAGAGGAGTCTTTGAGCTGGAGGATGGCTGTCCTCCATCATCTCCTTCATCCATCCATGAGACTGTGGAAGGAGAAGGGCCACGGCCAAACCTGTGTGACTGTGGATTCAGCGGAGCTAATGGCTCATAGAATATATACAACTATAATCAGTATGTTTCATGTACTCCTTTGACAAATATTTATAAATATTCATTAAGAGTAACACAATTACGGATATACGACCACTTTGCTGATTCATCCCCCAGCGATAACATCACAGATCAGGCTGTTGTCCCCCAGCGCTGACAGTTGGAGGCATTGTGGATCCATTTCTCCATACCAACATAATTTCTGCAATGAGATGCCAAAGGTGTGTTGTACAGCCCGCAAAGTACTAGACTATCAACACTAAAATCATGCCTTCTGCAGGATTACCCCTGGCAAAATTAAAGTATGCAGGCTGACCCTAATCGATTAGGTGACCTCTGAGTGCCTCAGAAAAGATATTCAGATGTCACTAGAGGCACGCCACCTGCACTCGTAGCAGAGTCCAACGCTCACATCGTGTTTTCGGGAGAATAGCAAAAATATAGGATTTAACCGCTTTTTTCTTTGCAGTTTTTCTCAGTCGCTTTGGTACATTTCTCAGATCAGAATTAAAATTTGCAAAACAGTAAGTGCATTTCTCAAAACAATTCGTACAAATAGCAAAACACCATGGATTTCCTGCAAAAGCCAGTCTCTTGCTCAATGAACATGTCAGTGCCATCAGAATGACCAGTCCTTGTGTCATTGTGTACGGATAAGACAGTGAAATTGCTTAGTCATGTTGTCAATATAACAGTGTACTCTGGAGGGATGTTCTGATGTAAAATATGGCTAAAGTTTTGAAGACAATTATTGTAAATTGTAAGTTACACCTTAGTGGGAGATTGATTGCAAGAGACTGGACAAGATTCACATTTACACTTTGACTGTTTGTTCTCTAATTTGTTGACAGACCATGTCATTGCTAGAAATGTGAACATAGGACACGATCTCCTTAGGGTAAACTGTACATGCATTGCTGTAGGAATTACAGTGCAGTCTTCCTACACCTCCTGACGGTCCTGTATGTTGGGCCACAAATTCTCATTCTCACGCAGCCTCACTCCTCTTCCTCTTCTTCTTCTCTCTGGCTGTTGACCCCGTCCAATTCCTTGTCCTTCCATTGTCAGACAATGTAACATTGTGTTGTGCTCCAGCTATATATATACTTGCCAGTTTATGGTTCATGAGATGCACCTTTGAGCTATTTCAGAAAACTGGTTGATCGTTGGTTGATCTAACACTTCACACATTTCACTTCTTTAGAGAAAGTCAAGATGAAAGTCAAGGTGAGACTATACAATAGAGACCCATTGCAATACATTTTGATCAACATGACATAAGCCATTAATAATGTAGGAAAGAGCAGAGAATCGTACATAATCATATGCATGAATGTACCAAAGCATTTGCAACTTGTTCAAAGAAATGAGAAACTGCTTTTTTGATGTGCAGAAGTGACACAATGATTTGAAGATTGAACAGGTAGTTTTGAGAATTTCAATTCTGATCTGAGAAATGTACCAAAGCGACTGATAAAAACTGTAAATCACAGTGTTATTATAGAGACAGTGATGGCAGAGATTAGTATGTTGAAAATCATATGGGTTATTACACGCCCCCTTCCTTCCTAGAACTCTCAGCCCAAAACATTTTCTTTACATCTCCATGTCAAGTGTTTGAGTTCGCTCTGAAATTGTGCGTTCACAGACTCTTCAAAGTGGAGGAAGTCGTCCTTGAAATATAATTGGAAAACACATTACAAATAAATGAACACATATGGGATATATGTGTTCATTTATTTTAAATGTGTTTTCCGTGTCCAAGGTTATTGAGGTACAGTACAAATATGTGATTCAAATAAGTCAGGATTTGAATAATTTCTGTCCTTCATACGTAGCCAACATTTCCATTTAAAGTCATTGATGCTCCTAGTAATGTGAGATGCTTTGGATATTAATGTCGACCAAATGACAATTTAAAAGGACAATAAACAAACCCAAACGCATTCCATTCCAGCAGTGACAGTTGAAAATGATTTGTTTTCAGAGAAGATATAAAAATATTAAGTCTGTGCTACACTCTTTCTTGGTGGTGTCTGGCCACTGTGTGAAACCCCCAGAGCTTTAGGAGACATGTTGTATTTATTATTAACAATCATATTTTTCATTCTGATCGCTTTTCATAGCGATTGCTGACGAACACAGAGGGAGAGAGAGAGAAAGAGAGAGAAAGATAAATATAGAGAGAGAAAGACACACGGACAGACGGACAGACAGACAGAAAGACAGACAGACAGACAGACAGACAGACAGACAGACAGACAGACAGACAGACAGACAGACAGACAGACAGACAGACAGACAGACAGACAGACAGACAGACAGACAGACAGACAGACAGACAGACAGACAGAGGGACAGACAGAGGGACAGAGATGGAGACAATCTAAATGATGAACAAACTAAATGCTAAACAATTTTACAATAGTGTCAACAGATTGACTCTGGATGGAGTCATTCATAATGCAGTGGGACAACAGCAAACTGTTAGCAGTCTGAAGGGTGGCCTTGGTATTTTGCTCTGACACAGAGAAGAGTATGTTATGTTATGTTATGTTATCAGCCCACTAAAAAGTCTAGGAAGAATCAAATAATTAAAGGCATCAAAGGCAGTGAGAATACAAAGTTGCACTTATTTTTCCTTTCACTCTTTGAAGCCTCATGATAAAAGCATAACAAAAAATCCACCAATGTATAAATTAATATGTGATTTATGTGATTATGGACATTCACAAGTTTGGTACGGTGCCACTCTTCATTCATAGTTCATTAAGTTAATCATTCATTAATAAGAACAAGATATCTGTTTACCTAACAACGAGATAGCAGAGTATGGTGTGGTTTACGAGGCTGAGCTATGAAACAAGAAGAAAGAGATAAATGTGGAGGACCCACCTGCTGGAACCTGAGACAGCCTTGGATTGGTGTGGAGCATTACAGACAAGGTTACCAATCCCGAGGTCAATCCCTCCCCCGCCTTCATCTACGTTAATCACTGCTAATCACCTTGATGGCTCTTACATCCAGCAAGTCCTTGTGGAGAGCAAAAAGGACAACTCGGCTAATGCTCTGAGAGAAGAAAAGAACCCAAAGAGCGGGGGAGAGTCTTGAGGAAGTGGAGGCAGGAAACGGGAGAGAGAGACAGGAGAGAGAGGGACCGGAGGGAGAGAGAGACAGGAGAAAGAGAGAACGGAGGGAGAGAGACGGACGATCGAAGCCGGCCTAGCATGAGAAAGAAAAACAGTAGGCCTATGCACGACGACGGGTTGACATGCATTGACTGATCACAATTTTTAATTGGAACACACTTGGTAGTCCGGACTGCAGAAAGCAGAGGATTACAGAAAACAGGAAATAACAAAGAAGAGCAGTTGAAGCCTGTCCTCAAAGGAAAGACAGACATAATCCTCCATGATGAAACGCATAGAAGCAGCCCTACCTGGGCCCTCAGTGGCTACCCTATAATTAGATCACTTAAAATAAACGTCAGAGTCAGCCTCTAATTGGTCATAATAAACGTTGGCTGGGCGTCGAGAATACTTAACTGAGATTGGAGGGCACCACTGGGACGTGACCCCTCTGGCAGCCATTTTCATCTCCCAATCCCATAATGTACATTACTTGTAATTTACCATACAGCAATTGTAATGCCATGTACACGGTTCCTGACAGCAGAGAGACTTAAGCCATTTGGACTATATGTTCTGCTGGAATGTGCTGCAGTATGCCATGCTACACTACACTATGCTATGTAGAACAACACTATGAGCGGGTACACAGAACATACATAATGTTCTGTGCTGTACCTTTTTGTGCTAAAAAGCGAGATTATCTTCCATACTAAAATGAGCTATAGAAAAATACTAAAACATTGTATTCATATATTTTTTATATATTTAAAAGAAAAACTTTTAAATGCATGAAATGGTTGCATTAAAGAAATCAATGCAACATTTGCCACATTCAACTTTCTTTTCAATCCAAGGTGATGAATGGATACATACATCACTGAACCATCATCACTCAGTCAATGAATTAAACCAATAACCAAAGCATTAAAGAATTGTGTGATTGAAAGAAAGGCCTATGGAATGCATTTTATATTACAACTAAGGAATAGAGTTGTGGCAATGCTCCCTGCTACACGCCTACCAGGTCACCTAAGACCAGCAACACAAAAGGTGATGCCTTCTAAACCTGATCAGTGCAGAAGAGCCGCTGTTCAGTACAGGCATGTCAGAGTTTGTGGTGATGGCGGGTTTAACCGGTTTGCATTCATTGGTCAATGCACCAAAAGGTGTGCAGCTTCTCCCAGCCCCAGCCTAGATATTCATATGTGTGTGTGTGTGTGTGTGTGTGTGTGTGTGTGTGTGTGTGTGTGTGTGTGTGTGTGTGTGTGTGTGTGTGTGTGTGTGTGTGTGTGTGTGTGTGTGTGTGTGTGTGTGTGTGTGTGTTAAGAAATCAAAACTTTACACACGTTCCACATAATAGGGCGAGGATCAAGAGCCTGACTCCAGAGCACTGTTGACCTGCATGCATGTTGCCGACGCACTAGCTTACGCTCAGAGCCAACAGGGCAGCAACCGACGAAACAGAGAGGTAATCATGGTTGAGTGTTTGTTGTAACACATGCTGCAAAACAGACGGGAGGAACCGCAGACCACCATTGTTTTCCTCCATTCTGTCTCATTACTACAAAGGAGAGCTTAACAATAATGCACCCACAAACGTGCGCACAACATAAGCAAATTGGAGGACATGAAATGTAGAAGCTGGATAACGATCCCTAGTAAGAATACAAACAAATGCGTGTTTGTTTCTCAAATGTTAGAAGATGGAAGATACTCACACACATATGTTCATGTACTCCACAAACAAACACACACGTGTATGAAAATCAAAGAACAAAATGTCTATGCATGACTACTATGACTTTATCTTGGAACTAAGCAAAAGATACCTGATGATTACGATTTTTATTTCATTTTTTTATTTGAATCATTTGATTATATTTTTATTTGAACCATTTGTTTAATTTAAACGTATTCAGATGTTTGTCTTTTTGAGGTATTCAATCTCTCTCTGAGAGAGAGAGAGAGAGAGAGAGAGAGAGAGAGAGAGAGAGCGAGAGAGAGAGAGAGAGAGAGAGAAGGGGGGGGGGATGGGAGAGAGATTTAGAGGCAAAGCAGGAAAAGGAGCTAGAGAGAGAAAGAAAGGGAGATATAGAGGGGAGAGAGGGATGGAGGTCTACTACGACAGAGAGTAACAGAGAAAAAGTGAGATATAGATAAAGAGATATAGAAAGAAAGAGTGAGAGAGTTCTGTTCCTTCATGCAGGCATTTCTTCTTCCTCTCCTTTTGCCTCTGTCATCATGTTGTTCTTCATGACTTCGATCCACATCTATATACCCACCCCCCTCTTCCCTACCAATGTGCACACTCTCCCACCCCCCACCCCCCACCCCCCACCTCTCCCCCCCAGACGCTCACACACAGGCCTGTCCCGGACCAGACCAACTCCTGTAATGAAATGGACTCCCTCGACTGGGAGTCACCATCCTGTGCTTTCTCCATAAATCCAATTGCTTTGAAACACTGTGTGTGTGTGTGTGTGTGTGTGTGTGTGTGTGTGTGTGTGTGTGTGTGTGTGTGTGTGTGTGTGTGTGTGTGTGTGTGTGTATGTGTGTCTCTCTCCCCTAGTAGTAGTAGTAATGGTGGGATGGTTTAATGCAGGGTTTCCCTCTCCGCCATGATTAAATGGTTAGTGGGGATGGTGGTTGAATACCCTTTTCTTTTTTTTTCACTCAATTGCCATTGAGTAAGAGGCTAGGATATATATATATATATATATATATATATATGTATTTTTTTTAACCATAGTGACAAGTCCAGAACGATACATATTAGTTCATTAAAAGGGTTAAAAAGGTGACCCCATCCCCCCGACCATAACAACACAACTAACTGGAAGAAGAAACGGCTTTTCAGGTCGAGTATCACTGGGGTATTAGTAATCAGTATGTTTTTGGGATTTGTCATTTTAAACATTGTTTATTCCAGATATATATATACACATTTTTGCATTATTTTGAAAGGTGTACTAGGTTTATTCTCAAATTCTCTGACACCTGGACATCTATTTCATGTATCAGTGTTAATGCTTACTCGTAGCGGGAATGTAGTGAGGATCACTGAACCACTATACCCATTGACCGATAAGTGGTCGCTCTGCTCCGGTCTAACCCCGAATCACTGAAGGCCTACAGCCCTTATCCTGAGCTAACCCTTCAGGAGCAGGTAGAGGCAAGCCATCTTGTTTGATCCTTGCTTTAGCGGCTAGGATAGTTTACCTTTCAGTCAGCATAGTGTATCAGAGGCTCTGCTCTCAGCTGAAGAGGCCCTGGGTTCAAGCCTCTCCCTCCCCCCCCTGCCTCTCGCCCCCCCTGCCTTCCACCCCCCCCCCGCCTCTTGCCCTTGCCCCCACCTGCCTCTCGACCCCGCCCCCCCCACTGCCTCTCTCCCCCACCTGCCTCTTGCCCCCACCTGCCTCTTGCCCCCCCCTGCCTCTTGCCCCCACCTGCCTCTTGCCCCTGCCTGTCCTGCCTCCAGTGTGGTGCTGTTCACTTTCACATTCCAAAGCAACACTTTGTAAATTAATTAACGCAAAACACACTTTGAAACCACTTTTCATCGCCAGGAACCAGGTGTGTGCGTGTGTGTGTGTGTTTGTGTCTGGTTAAGTGGCGGTTAGGATCAGGCTTGGGCAGTATGCCAAGTTTATCCAGGTGCATTTCTAAATCCAATCTCTCCCATCAAATTGTTGACACAGAAACGGCATCTTCTTCTTCGAAAGTCTCCCAAAGGTAAACCGGGAAAGCAGCAGTAGATGTAACAGGGAGCTGGAATGAAGGAGGTGAGAAAGAAAGAGTCAGGGAGGGAAGAAGAAAGATAGATTGAGATCAAGGAAGATGGGCAGAACCAGAGAAGAACAGAGGGATGAAGAGGATGAAACGGATAGGCCGGCGAGAAAGTAGAGCACTGGACGATGGAGAGAGAGACACTGAGAGATGCAGGTGGGAACAGCACTACACACTGTAATGTGTAGTGGGGCTTTATGTCCTGTTTGGCTATATGCAGAACAAATGGTGTTATTTATCCCTCTGGCGGCGCCATCCTTCTTCGTCAGCTCATCCCTTATCGCTGCTCGCAGTCTTTTTATCCCCTGCCAGAGAACACACACGTCTTTGGTGTAAGATGTGAAAAAGGAGACAAAACGCATGAATTAGGTGCTCTGGCGAGTGGATGCAAGCTGCCAGTCACTTTGCTCCTTCTCTGCGCAATGTCATCTCGTAACGTGTGATGTGTCAGGAAAGATGTCATCAGAATTAACCAAACAATACTTAGGTAGCATTGCTAAGTATTGTTTGGTTAATTATAATGTCATCTTCGTTAATTCGTTAATTTTATCAGCTATTTTAGATTTAGTCTTAGTCTTTAGTCGAAAATTCTTATTAGTTTTAGTCACATTTTAGTCATTGTTTTCCTTCGTAGTTTTAGTTTAGTTTTAGTTTACCAAAAGTCATTACATTTTAGTAAACTTTTAGTCATTACTTTTAGTCAAAATGTTTTCTCTTTTTAAACTAATTCAATTAGGCTGATATATGGACACCTGCTAAGTAGTTCCAGTCAAATTGTCTGTTCAGCCTTCAAAACGAGAGCTGGTCAATTGTGAAAAATGCATTAAACTGTAATCAGGAAACGCGGTTATATGCTATAGACCCTATAGTGTTTTCGGTATAAAGGCTGGGACGACCTTGAAATTATACATAAGTAGGCTACAATGCATAACGTAACGTTAGCTCTCTGGCTCATAGCTGAGCGGACTATACCTCCCTTTGCCAAGTCGTAGCTCCGTCCTATTTGGAGTGAACTACGTTTCCGTTGCATAAGAAACTGATGGGAGGGTAATGATTGGAAAATATCATGCACTTTGAATGTCCAAAATGCACGCCACTAACATTTTAGTCCTATCTCTTCTCGTCAATGAAAAATGAACGTACATTTCGTCATAGTTTTTATTATCAAAGATCTATTTTTAGCTCGTCAACATCTCGTGTTAATCATGGAAAAAAGGTTGTTGACAAACATTTTTCGTCTTATTTTTCATTAACAAAATTAACACTGCTTAGCAATTAATTATGGAACTGGTGATGGTGCTAAGGATAAAGCAAGGCTAACGGAGAGCTACATCTGGTGTAGATGTGCAATGAAACTGCAATTGGTTTGGCAGGTAAAACCCCTCCCCTGCCTAGCCCGCGGTTAACTACCCATCCACTGCCTAGCCGTCGGTTACCTACCCCTCCACTGCCGAGCCGGCCGTTAGCTACCCCCCCATTGCCTAGCCAGTGGTTAACAACCCCTCCACTGCCTTGACGGCGGTTTGCTACCCCTCCACTGTCTAGCTAAATGCCGAACGTGGAGCTACCGCTACCTAGTGTGGTAGCATAGCGGTAGCTCTATGCTGAGGAAGTCAAGGCCCCCTTCTATGTAGCACACGGCGCTATCACCGCAGCTAGCTTAAAGCGGTTACAACAGTCACGGTTAACGTTGGATGATTGAGACCGACCGCTACCAGGCGGAGTCAGCAATTGAGGGGGTTGCTGGGGCTTTAGTCCTGCTGGAGCACAGAGCAGACCAAAAAAAAGGGTTAATGCTGCATAGCTCCAACGAGATTCCGGGAATTATGGAAATAGAAAGCGGAGCAGAAAACGTGAATGGAAAGGTATGAATAGAAGCAGCAGAAGTAGCAGAGCAGCGCAAAGTATAATAGGATAAGGACCAGCTATGACATATAGAACACAAGCAGGGGTAATGGGTGAATAGAGGGAATAAATGGAGAGAGAGAGAGAGAGAGAGAGAGAGAGAGAGAGAGAGAGAGAGAGAGAGAGAGAGAGAGAGAGAGAGAGAGAAGGGGAGGACAGGTGAGAAGGTTCAGGGTAGGGATACAGGATGGACTAAAGGGAATAAAGATAAACAAAGAAAACACAGAAAAGAACACTAGGTAGAGAACGAGAGGGAGAGATAGAACGAGAGGGAGAGATAGAGAACACCAGGGAGATGGAAAATTTGAGG
>NC_079429.1:20482761-20495261 GCF_026213295.1 Gadus chalcogrammus | reverse complement strand
TCAGTCTTTACGGCAGCGTTTCCCCGGTAGAGGGGGTACCCATGAAGGCTCCTTACGGCAGCAACCCGGGTTCCATTCCTGCCCGGGGAAATTTGCTGCATGTCCTCCCCTCTCACTGTCTAACTGTCACTGTGTCTTCATACCAGATACGATGCCCCGATGTCGCGGGGCTAAACCGTTACAATCAACCGTGTTCCAACAGAAAAGGTCTTTATCTTCCAACGATAATGTTTAACTCTGCTGTTGGTCGTTAGCCTCACCCTCCTTTATGTCGCGCTGCGATGGCTGCTTAGAATGTCACTCCGTCATCCTCGTCTTCTTCCTCTTTTTCTCTGTCTCCTTGATGACCAGGCCTCAAAATTACAGCCTCTGGAGGTCAAGAGACCGTCCTTCATCTGAGTGGTCTCTGGGGAGCCGCCTCAGTGAGCGCATCCCCTGGGTTTACAGAGTCTGCAGTATACAGGCTGAGGGAGGGAGGGAGGGAGGGAGGGAGGGAGGGAGGAGGGGGGGCAGATAATGGGAGTGAGAGACTGAGAGAGAGAGAATGGGAGAGAGGGGGGAGATAGAGAGTGATGGATGGAGGTGGAAGACGTGAGAGAGGAAGAATGGGATGTAGGGGGAGCAAAGGATGAAGAGTAAGACGTGGCAGAGAGAGAGAGAGAGAGAGAGAGAGAGAGAGAGAGAGAGAGAGAGAGAGAGAGAGAGAGAGAGACCCACAAGATGTGAAAAAAGTGGTGATTGTTGGCTGATACCGAGACACGAATCCCTTTGTATTCCACATGCATGTTAGCTCGGTGTAGCTAGGCTACCTAAGCCACACGCTGTAGCGTCAACAAGGGGTTTGACAGACGTTTCCGGCTATTTGGGGGTCAGCAGGTTTTTTCTTGGGTTTGGATGAACAGACGCACAAATGCATGCGAAACACACACACAACATGTCATTTCATGGTAGTCCTGTCTCATGAAGATGAGTTATCAGTTTATTTTGTAATAATAACAGATGTTGGTTTGACACTGGTGGAGTTTTTTTTCCTCATCTTTATTAAGGACACACAAAGGACGTTCACACATTGATACACATACACACACACACACACACACACACACACACACACACGCAAGCACGCACGCACACACACACACACACACACACACACACACACACACACACACACACACATCCATAGATAAATAAGCATGCACACTTAAACATGCTATGCTTGTACGTATTCACACAGGCATTTTAATCATTTCTTTGATGTGGATCACATAGCACACACACTCTCTCTCACCTATTGACTCAATCACTCACACACCACCTCACTCACCAACTTACTCCTTCATTGACTCACTTATTCAAAAACTGATTCACATATCGGCACACTCCCTAGCCACCAGTGTGCGCTTGGCATTGCCTTCAGGGTTTGTGCAGAATGACAGATGTTTAGGTTGCTATGGGTGACATGTAGCCCATAATGATTGCCACAGGCTATTCTGCTGTGTAACAGACTCGAAAATGCGCTGTCTCTCTCTCTCTCTCTCTCTCTCTCTCTCTCTCTCTCTCTCTCTCTACTACAACATTTTGGTTGAGATAAAATTTGGTGCATATTAGTCATTTAATTAACTTGCGCTTTATGTTTTTTTTATAATTTACTCCATTATAAACAGCTCTTGGTTAGTCGGCAAAGGGTCAATCAACCTAGAGTTCAACGTTAACTCTGTTTGTTAAACCTCCGTTCGTGAAATACCCCTCTGGCCTCCTAGTCTCCTAGCCTCATGTGTTCAACTGGAGGTTGGAGGCACTAAACCGCCATCACTAATATTATTATGATTAGTATTCATTTGTCATAAGACGAGACAACGGATTCATCCTAGAAGGGAGATTTGGGTGTCAGAAAGAACACGACAATAATAAGAATGCATTATTAACATTTTCTTGAGAATATTGAGAATATAAATAACTTTTAGCATATGTTGATGTGAGGAGTCGGCCATGACACACACAAACACACACACACACCCACACACAAATACACACACACGTGCACACACACACACACACACACACACACACACACACACACACACACACACACACACACACACACACACACACACACACACACACACACACAGATACAAACACATTCTCTATGATCAACAAATGAATAGTTAATGAATAAATGAATATAATAATAATATAAAAATATGTAAATAAATTATGAATTATGTTGACCGCAGGGTATAGAGGCGGTGTAACATGGCTAACAAGGAGAAGTTCAGGCAGCCAGAAGCTGTTGCAACATCTGTTGAAACCCAAAACACTATGAATATACTTTAGTATGTTATTGCACTGTATACAACCTAAAAACTCATACTGTTCCTACTATGGAGTACTGTATAAACTGCACTGCATGGTGCATTTAAAGGTCCCATGGCATGCTAATTTTTGGATGCTTTCACATAGGTCTTAGTGGTCCCCTAATACTGTATCTGTCTCTATCCCCAAATTCAGCCTTGGTGCAGAATTATAGCCACTACGAGCCAGTCCCACGATAAGCTTTCCACAAACAGGCCGTTTCTGTGTCTGTAGCTTTGAATGCTAATGAGGAGGAGTGAGGCGGGGCAAGGTGGAGGTTCGGGGTGTGGCCCTGAGCAGCTTACGGCCAAGGTACCATGCGATATTGTTTTCAGTGGATGTATCGCAATGGCTCGGATTCATAATATCATCCAGAGGCGCACACAGCTTTTGGCCGTGTTCTGTTGTAGTAAACTCTGGGTGCTCCGGCGGGAGTACTGGAGCTCTATATCTAATTAATATCTTGTAATATCTAGATATCTATATAATATAATATATATTATACCGGCCGAAAGCTGTGTGTGCCTCCGGATGATATTATGAATCTCAAACGACTGAGTCGGGTTCTCCGACGTCTCTGGTACTTCCACATCAATCTGTACACCACTTCCTCATCAAAAGTACAGACTGAGCGGCAACATGGAGGAGGAGAAAGGGATTGTTGCCATTTGTGGACTCCCGGTACTTTCACAACGAGACTCGTAGTGGGGGTTATCTCGGCAATGGTTGAGAAGGAATGGGGGGAAAGGAACTTTGGCTTTGACTCCCTGAATTCCAGATTGAACCGCGACATGGAGGAGAAGGGGATTGTTGCACGGGATTGTCTCCCGCCGGGGCTCCGCCGCCAGAGCTAAATAACAAAGAAGTGTACAACACTCGCCTTACATTGTGTGTATTCACACACACTGTGGCGCTTGCACCGTCGTAGCTCATTGTCTCATGGGCAAACCAAATTCTCTGAGCTGGCAAAGCAGAGACGACATACGGGGAAAATTCCAAATCGGCCCGTCTGGGCTTTAATTTTCTCAAAGGCAGAGCAGGATACCCAGGGCTAGCTTTGCACCTAACGACATTTCTAGCTACTGGGGGACCATAGGCAGGCTAGGGGAACTCAAATTATTGTAAGAAAACCTCATAAAGCTAAATGTTCATGCCATGGGACCTTTAACGCATGACAGAGTGGGTCTGCATGTGTGTGCGTGTTTGTATGTGTGTGTGTTTGCCTCTTTGTGTGTGTGTGTGTGTATGTGTGTGTTTGTGTGTGTGTGTGTGTGTGTGTGTGTGTGTGTGCGTGTGTGTGTGTGTACGTGTGTGCTTGTATGTCTGCGTGTGTGGGTGTGTACTTGGGTGTATGTGCGTGTATATGTGCGTGTGCGTGTGCGTGCGTGTGTGTGTGTGTGTGTGTGTGTGTGTGTGTGTGTGCATGTCTGTGTGTGTGTGTCCGCAAAAAGGAGTGACAAAACGGACATCAGGAGGGCCATCACAGATTGATCCATGAGAGCATACCATGACACAAAGGGTATTTTAAACAACATGCAGCTCCTATCAGACAGACACAGCAGGGGTTTGAGGGGCTGATAAAGAATAGGCCTGCACTGTTGAGTTAGGCTCCCATATTCCGGCCTCTCGTACAGCATTAGGTAATAATATGTTTATTTGTATGGAAAAACACATTTTATTGAATGGCTGTGATGAATAATCAATACTGTTTGTAGTAGTATAGTAAGTACGGAATTCAGCAGTACTTGACCATTCCCAAATGTAGAACATACATTATTTTTATTAGATAAAGGAATACAATCTTTCTTGAATCAATAAAATCGTTTGTTAAAAATCGTATGTTATATGTGATGTCCAATTCTTGATTTATTTAATAAGTAGCCATCTAATAAGCAGGATAATGAACAGAGAAGGGGTATTATTGTGGAATGACCCCTCCAGAGAGATCAAACGATGCCAAGCATGTAGGCGATGGTGCTGAGGTCTGGCCAGCTGTAGCCTCACGCGGTGGGGAACTCCCCTCTGTTCATGTGGCCATGTGTGTGCATGTGTGTCTGACAGAACAACACAAAGCTTTGATGTTTTAAGTTGTATATCAACGCCTATTATCATATTTGAGTGATTTGTTCAAAAGATCTTTAATGTATTTGTTTTGTGTCCGATAGACTCACAGGCTTCCGCAATGGTGAATTTGGCTTGATGTTCAATATTCGCTTTTTTTGCTTCCTTAAAAAGTAAAAGTTCATTAAGAAGAGGGACATTTTCTTTGAGGTTAGTCTTGTTTAAGTAAGCGACAACACATTGGTCAATGAGTCATACATATGTCTGTGTTCTTCACTTTTAGGGGAAAATAAAGTTCAATGTGAATATGAGCAATCTAATCGGAGGGTGAGCATTCTTTAGAACAAGCCTACTCTGCGATTTTGCAATTTTCTCTCTCTTTTGAACAAGCAATTTTGTTTTGAAAGTGAATACTGTCAAACTAAACTCAACAGGTTGCGCCTCTATCCGCGCCTCAGGCTCATGGCCCTTGGGGGATTTTTCCTAGAAGCACTGTGTTCGCAAGGTTGGGGTTTCGGGTTTTTAATCAACCGAAACGTTTTTAATTGTGCTGTCAGTTTAACGCGTCATTAACGGCGTTAACTCAAACCAATTTTAACGGCGTTCATTCTTTTTTAAATAATGTGCAAATAATGCTCTTTTGGCTCGGCAAACATTGTCGTTTTTTCACCTGCTGTCTAGCAACAACTAGTCACATTAGAAAACAACACCATACCGGATACGGATTGGGTGAAAAACTCCTTAAAAGTGCGTGTGTGTTTGTGTGTCACTCTGTTCAAGCCTGTGCGAGAGTTCAATGTTGTCATTAGCTGTTACGTCTTTCTCACCAATCACAGTTCAAGGCCAACCTGGGCTGTACCACTTCGGGAGGGGCCACTCAGATACTCCCCTCTAGACAAAATCGACTTGGTTGCGGCGTTGACAGTTTGTGAGTGTTGCGTCTGTTGAGGTACGCCTTGTTCACACTTCATGCGTCCGTCGCCGGATGGCCGACGGACCTATACGTCAGACACGTCCGTCGGCAGATGGCCGACGGGCGTGTCTGACGTATAGGGGACTAGTCTTTGTAGACGCATACTGCAGCAAGATTGGAGTGTGTGTCTGTGTGTGTGTGTGTGTGTGTGTGTGTGTGTGTGTGTGTGTGTGTGTGTGTGTGTGTGTGTGTGTGTGTGTTCACAACATGTGTACCTGAGCGGCAATGGCGTATGCTGTTGCGTACCTTTCAACACGATGTTTCCTGACTGTGCTTTTGTGCTGCAGTCCCCAAGCACATCCTGTCCCCTTTGGAACACTGTGGAATACATAATTATGAGTCCCAGATTGGGCGCTTTTTTGACGGAATAATTGCGTGGGAGATGTAGAGTATCTGTGTCTGAAGGGATTGGGTTATTTCCCTGGTAGCCGAGGAGGACTTTGTAAGTGGTGTGGCGGAGATCTCTTTTATTGTGTGTTTCTTTGTGTGTGTTTGTGTGTTCCTGTGTGTGCTTGTATGGAATTGGGAACAGAAAGTAAAATGTGAGATGTAAAAGGAGCAACGCAGCAGTGAACAGCGTGTTTATTGAGTCGTAGTTAAGACACCCTTTAACGCAACCCGGCCTCTGCCTCACGCCGAGGCACAATCCCATCTTTTATTCAAAGCATTGTTCCTCCATCTCCCCTCTCCCTTCCCTACATCTCTCTCTCCCCCTCTCTCTCCCCCCCTTTTTCTCTCTCTCTCTCTCCCCCCCTTTCTCTCTCTCTCTCTCTCTCTCTCTCTCTCTCTCTCTCTCTCTCTCTCTCTCTCTCTCTCTCTCTCTCTCTCTCACCCACTCCCTAACCCTTGGTAGACCAAGATATGCACAGATCCTATCCATCCCGACCAACAGCCTAACACCAGACAGACAGATAGACAGACACCAGTATTAGCTCAATGGGCTGTGCTCCATCGTCTCTATCTCTCGGATCAGAGTAGCCCTCAGTCATGTGGACGGCTCTATCCTAACCCTGGTCCACGTAATCCCCCTCTCCGTCCACCGCCACGGCACCAGTCTGAAGGCGTCTCTGCCCATCGCTCCCCGCCGCAGGCCCCGGTCCGGAGAGTAATTGGACGTGCAGGTTTGGTTCATTTCTCTGTGACGAGGTGGAACAGATGAGGCCCGCTCCTGGGAGACAAAAAGCTGAGTCGGAACTGTGGACTCTGTTGAAGGAGGGGAAGGACTTGTACAAATTGGAGTTGGAACAAGGGGTCCATTTTCTGTCTCCTCTCTGTCGAATACACACAGAGGCACACACACACACACACACACACATTTACCCAAAACCCTCCGCACACACACATGCACACACAGACACATGTATGTGTACATACACAGAAAGACCTTGACACAAACAAACCCTGCACGCACACATAAACACACACAGACAAAGCAAAACCACACACTCTTATACCCGCACACAGCAATGCAGTGTGTCTCGATGCAGAGCTGTGTTGAGCGTCTCTGTGTCATTAGTGGTGTTCGCACACTCTAATCATCGCCTTTGTTTACCCATCAGCCATCTGGCTGCACTACTGCTGACTTGCTTTAATGCAGGATGACAAACTCTCTCCTGCTCTCTCTCTCTCTCTCTCTCTCTCTGTAAGTCTCTCGCTCCGATACTCTCTGCTCGTTTTTCGACAAGCCTTTTTTTCGTCCTGTTGCTCGTCTCTGTTTACTGATGCTCTCCAACTAAACTATACACACCCCTCCTCTTCTGTCCTTTGTTGTTTCCTTTCGTCCCTCATTCGGTCCTTCCTACCTTGCATCCTTCCTTCCTAATGTCCTTCATTTCTTCCCGCACTTGACCCTTCCTTCCATGTTTCCTTTGTCATTGTTCCCTTCCTGGCTCCCTTTAATCTCTAGCTGAATCCTATATCGTTATGTATTGAGCTACAGGAGCTCTCTCCATATTTCTCTATTCATTTTATTTCTTAATCTCCTCATCAATCTTAATCAGAGAGAGTCGTTTAGGAGGTCTTGAAGTCAAGGTGAGTGCGGGGAATCTATAAATATAGGAGGAATAATATTATCCATCTAGATTTTTGAATCAGACCCTTCCAGTTGAGAACAGCACACAATGAGCTACTGTTCTCTCTCTGATCCTATTCCCTTCACTTCTCCTCATCTCTCCCCCCCCCTGTCCAGTAACCTTGAGACCCTCACCTTTATGTTCCCACTCTCTCTTCCAGGAACCTTGAGACCCTCACCTCTCTGTTCTCCCCCCCCCCCCCCCCCCCCGTCCGGGAACCTTGAGACCCTCACCTCTCTGTTCTCTCTCTCCCCCTCACCACCCCTACCTTTCACTCCAGCGATTTCCATCTTGCTTCCGTACGTTCTGCCCCCTGCGCCCCGCGTTACAGCGACAGCGGCGGGCATCGGACCCACAGCCACAGAGGAGGGATTCTAACCGACGCCTCCTACTGAGCGCCACAGTCAGGGACCTTCTTGCTTTTATTCTTTCTAGGCTTCCTAGCAGTATGGTAGGCGGGCGATTATCTGCTTACACATCCCATGGGCCCATATATTCTCACCTTGAGTATCCTCACACAGACACACACACACACACACCCGAGTACTTGAGCAACCCATGGTTAATTGAGTGTAGTGAGAGTTTGATGTATTTCAGGCCAGCTGGCCGTATCGTAGGTGATTATGATGTGTGTGTGGTAGATAAATTTTCCTTTTTACTGTTGGTCAGTACCATAAAGCTTCTCCCAGCTTCCCTGAAAGACGAAGAAGTTGTTAATTGAATGATGGTACGACGTTTCTCCTAGACTAACATTATATCCTGCCAACCCTGTCGTTTAGTCCTCCATTTAATTATTGGCGCCTCCATTTTCATGTCTTTGTCCACCACCTGTCATTTAGCAGATATCTATCTGTGGAGAACATGGCCTTATCTTGAAGTGTAGCGTTGTTAGGCTAAATGAACAATCCAGGCAGGGGGAGAATGATGCACATAAACTAAGGTCTGAATGTGAAAAAAGTATTTTGTTATCTTAGCACACTTTCTTGCTTAGCTGAAAAGCCAACACCATAAATCACAATGTTACTTTATCATATATATAAATGTATATATATACATATATACAGTTGATACTTTTGTTTAACTAGGAACCCATTGGTCCTAGTTAAACCCCACCACCACCTACCTTAATGTTAGTTTATACTTGTTTGTTTAATTGCTGTCTATGTCATCCTACCTTATTATTTAGGAGGTTAAAGGCTTGTTTCTGGTTTGGGATTGCATTTTTTTTTTTTTCAGTGGAAGACGAATTGCGGGAGTCGAAAATAAACTAGGAAGGCCAGGAACCTGGCATCTTGCATGAAATTCAATACCAGCTACGTTTCTATGAATAGTAGACAATTTTTGTCTACGAGACTCTAAGCAGTGGACGATGAAAGAGCAGACAATGGGGGCCGATACTGGTAAAACTGATACGTGCATGGAAATACAGAATGAATTAAACAAAGACCATGCATAGCTATAAGCTTTAAGGGTAGACAGCGCTAGAGCTTTTGGCATGAAGATACTAGCAGAGTCTAACAGCGAATTTAAACTGTTGCCTAGTCCAACCGGAGTTCGTGGAAGGGTGGGCAGAGTATTGGGTCCGTATTCGCTGCGGGGCATAGGCGTCTGAATTCCTGGAGACGGAAACGAGAGAGAGAATCAGCTAGAACATTGTAGTGACCGGGTATATGCTCAGTATTTACAATGAAATTTAGAGTAACGGATTGCCATTTTAAACGTCTGAGCAGAGACATGATGGTAGGGCATGCAGATTGCTTTTTATTAATAATTGCCACCACTGCTTTGTTATCGCAGAACATGATTGTGCGTTTACGGCCCCATGCTTGCCCCCACAGAACGCTAGCAGCCACGATTGGGTAACGTTTGCACTGCGCAGATGACTCGGACCCGAGGGCGAATGTGCGAAGTTCGCCTGGCTATCTATCGGCAAACCATTGCCCTTGGAAAAAAATAACAAATCCGACCGAGGGTGCCGCATCTGTATATAGTTTGAGAGAATCGGATGATTCGGGTCATTATAGAAGAAAGATATACCGTTCCAATGAGCAAGAAGGAACGACCAGAATTTGAGGTCAGACCTGCAGCCTTTGTTGAGGTATATTATATCGTTCATTTTTGGGCCCGAATGGTAACAGTAACAGTACACCCACAAGATTGACATTTTTACCCTGGAGTATATTGTTTTTAGTAAGATGGGAAACGGTTGCCGCAGCGGGCGTAATGAAACTCCTACCCGGATGCTGAACTGGTAGAGCTGTAGATAATGAAAAGGATATGGGAGCTAGGGCAGCTACCGCGGAGATGGCAGTAGGCACGGTGGCTGAACACCCGGCTGGTGCGTAGGCTGTGTTAGCGGAGGAAACCGACACGGATGGTTGCGCGCCAGGGCGCTCAGGCCGGAAGTTGAAGGGCGCCGTGATGACTGACAAAAGCGGGTTGGGGGCCTGGACTCATCCGGGAGTTTGGATCGGTGTCTCGACAGCGTCCATCGTTGCTCCGAGGTTGTTCGCGGACTTGGCGAGGGTTTGTAGAACCTGGATGATATCCGTGTTGAGGACTTTTGAGTGCGATGGTTGAGGATACCGAGGACCGGGATGATCGGCATTCTTCCTCGCACGCTTGGCCGGACCAGAAGTGGTTGGCCGGCAGCTGCATCCGCTCCGGATGCAGCTGCCGCTGCATCCGGAGCGGACAGTAGAGAGCGGGGTACGTGTTGGGGGTTCCCCAGCGCTGTGTCGGCTACCTGCAGGATTTCCTCTCTCGTAAACCAACTTCCACCTGGACTCCTTGTTGGTCTAGGAGTTCGAGGAGATTTTTTGGTTGGCCATGACACCCTAGAAGCTGATTTTAATTGGATCCTTGAACTTCTGTGCGATATGGTAGGAGATGGAGGGATAATATCCTCGTCGGAGTTGGAAATGTCGAACTCTGGGTGAGTACTTAAAGATATAGTGAGCTGCTAAGAAGATCGAGATTGGCAAGCAACAAACGAAAAACCTAAGCAGCAAAGAACATAGTTTAGACTACTCTTTATAAAGCAGGTGTAGGCATGTGACTGGTGATTGGTGATTGGTAATTGGCAAACTGATGCGTGTGAGTTGAGTCCTCCTGGTAGAACTTGCGCTAAAGCTTACATTTCCTGTCTTTAAATACATCACTCAGTACGTTTACATGCACAGCTTAATCAGATTAAGGCCATAGTTATATTATGCTCCTCAATCGGACAACTGCAATTGTCTGAGTATACATGGCGGTGAGAAAATCGGTTCATCGGCCGAAGCACTTCTTTCCCCGGTACAATAGGTGGCGCTGTACCCATTTCAACTAGTTGTAATAGAGCCACCGGTTGACCTCTTTACGTCACTAGCAACAACAAACTCAGGCGGCCGCAGCATTCGAGAAAGATGTTTTCAGTAGACAGCTGTCAGTTCACTTCAGGTCCATGTCATTTCTCCAACGCTCCATTGTTCCGACCTCTCTGTCGTATGCGGACTCCTCCGGCGGCGGAGCAGCGAGAGGAGTCCAGCCGCAGGAGTCTGCATACAGGTGAGAGGACGGAACAATGGAGCGTTGGAGAAATGGACCCGAAGTGAACTGACAGCTGTCCCGCATACAGCAACAATCCCTTTCTCCTCTATGTCGCGTTTCAATATGGACTTCAGAGAGTCAAAGCCAAAGTTCCTTTACCCCAATACCTTCTCCACCATGGCCGAGATAACCCTCACTACGAGTCTGAAGTACCAGAGAGTCGGAGAACCTGACGCAGTCTTTAAGATTCATAATATCAGAGAATATCCCCGTCAGTTCGGCCGCGGCGTAATAAATAAATAAAGATCGTAAAAAAAACATGAAGCGGCCACCGATTATTGACAGGCTGGGTACTTTTTTCGTAGTTCCACTAACTTTACAGTACACGTCGTTTTCACAGACACAACCAGACTCATTCATTCACTAAACTGATACGCGCAACCGCTCGCTCTCCTCGCTCGCTCTCCTCGCTCGTCTGCTCACTCGCTGAAGTCACTCACGCACACACACTGCCATTCATGCGCACACACATACGCTACTCTCGTAACAGAAGCGTAGTTTGTACTGAATGCATGTTGCTGACTTCTTATAGGGGGTAACTACAAAATTGCTGTCTCTCATTTTCCGATAGTGACAACAACATGACTATCGTCTCCTTATACTTCCGGATCACGGCCCCCGGGAACAGTGGCGGTTTTAGACACGGGCCACCCGGGCCCCCCCCCCCCCCCCCCCCCCCCCGCTTGAAGATAGTCTTGCCCGGGGCGTAACTGGACGTAGAACCGCCACTGCCCGGGAAAAATCTCGAGCATGCACAGAACGCAAAATCCGATTTCATGCGATCCGACCAGATACTTGCACAAATAATTCGACTAACAAGCAAATAATCTCGGTGTCTTAATTCGACTATGAGTAACTCGATTCGATTCGATTATAGTGGGACTCAGGTGTGTACATGCATCTTAATAATCCAATCATAGTTGGACTAACCCAATAATTTGATTATCTTGAGGGTCATGTGAACGCACTGAATGTGATGTCTTCTTGCGTCGAGGGCCAGAAAATGGCTATATAAATGATTCAACAACATAAATAAATATAGAAAGATATATTCTTGACTGATCTCTCATTGCTCAAGCTTTACCTTGGTGATAAATGAAATACAGGATCCTATGAAAAACATCCACTCTTCAATATATAACAGTAACCTCAAGGCCGACCCGCAGTGGAGCAAACAAGTTTAAAGACTGCAAGTTGAATCCCCCTCCGTCTGCTATCCCTCTTTCCTCTCTACCTCCCTCGCTTCCTTCCTCCCTCCCACCCTCCCTCCTTTCCTTCGTACAATATATCCTTTCCTCCTGCTCTCCTTTCTTCCTCCCTTCCATCCTACCTTTTTCTAAATCCTTCCTTTGTCAAATAAATAGTGACCTACCTTCACACACACACACACACACACACACACACACACACACACACGCATACACATAGAGACACACAGACTGACA
>NC_079429.1:20084433-20127661 GCF_026213295.1 Gadus chalcogrammus | reverse complement strand
ATCAAACTTTGGCGCCGACATCCGAAAATACTGGAAATGCCTCTCCTCGTCCATGCTTCGCATTGGAAGCACCAGAGAAACAAATTCCCCATCCTGATCTCGTGTGGTATTTAAAGGGCGCACATACCACCGCCTATCTCTGCGCTTCATCACTCTTCTTCCGTAGCCACTTTGATCGGAACGTCACCTGGAACGTCCCCCCGCGAAAACACCGGTGACTCTGCTGCCATCCATGGCGTGAGTGGTGTATTGCATGTCATGCATTGCCCGCGACGTTCGCGTATGCTGTGTAGACTATGAAAGGAAGAGCGACGCTCGCGTCACTCACGTCGTTTACGCGCGTCGCTCGCGTCGACTATGTAACGGTACGGCCACACCAAACGCGTTACTCGCGTTGGATAACGCGAGTAACGCGCCTAACCTGACGCTTGATCATTGTGGGGTGGTTACTCGGTTCAACGCTTCCAACGCAGCTAGATGAGTCCATGTTCATGCAAGTGAACGGAGCGTTCCCTCTTCGTCATAACTATCAAACCAAACAGCCTTCACATTCACCGAGCGAACATTATGAAAGTAAAATGCACATTTCTCGCTAAAAATGTTTCCATAAACGCATTTAATGGCGTAACTATGTTACTATTTCCACCCAGAATAAAGATAGTTCGTCGGCCGTGGCTGCACTGGAGTCCGAGGTAGGAACCCCAAACGCTGCCGTGTTTGGGTGATGGAGCTTAGATCGGGTTAGATTAAATAATCTCTGATATAAATAACAATAATCGGTTTAAATAACTTCACATGGTGTGTCTGGTGTGTTTCCAGCATTCGTAGTGTTGATCAGCAGAGAAATAGTCCGCCAAGACATTGAGGTTGCTTAGCATCCAGAGACTCTGTCCATGCAAGTGAACGGAGCGTTCCCTCTTCGTCATAACTATCAAACCAAACATCCTTCACATTCACCGAGCGAACATTATGAAAGTAAAATGCACATTTCTCGCTAAAAATGTTTCCATAAACGCATTTAATAGCGTAACTATGTTACTATTTCCACCCAGAATAAAGAAAAATGTCGGCCGTATGCTTCTGTCCAAGCTCACTACTCTGCCAGTGACGTCGGGTCAAGCTCAACGCTGATTGGCTATCGCGGCCAAGCGTCACGCGTTGGAGCGTTGAAAGTTCAGATTTCTGAACTCCGGGCGTTGGCGCGTTGGGCGCGTTACTGCGTTTACGTGCGCAATTACGTGCGTCTGACGCGCGTAACGCCCCTAACTTGACGCTTCATCGCATGTAACGCGTCTACGCGCCTATACCAATGGTTCCCTATGCAAAAATGCCGAATTTTGACGCCCCTAACGCGAGTAACGCGTTTGGTGTGGCCGTACCGTAACGGTGCGGCCACACCAAACGCGTTACTCGCGTTGGATAACGCGAGTAACGCGCCTAACCTGACGCTTGATCATTGTGGGGTGGTTACTCGGTTCAACGCTTCCAACGGGTCAACGCGCCAACACAGCTAGATGAGTCCATGTTCATGCAAGTGAACGGAGCGTTCCCTCTTCGTCATAACTATCAAACCAAACAGCCTTCACATTCACCGAGCGAACATTATGAAAGTAAAATGCACATTTCTCGCTAAAAATGTTTCCATAAACGCATTTAATGGCGTAACTATGTTACTATTTCCACCCAGAATAAAGATAGTTGTCGGCCGTGGCTGCGCTGGAGTCCGAGGTAGGAACCCCAAACGCTGCCGTGTTTGGGTGATAGAGTTTAGATCGGGTTAGATTAAATAATCTCTGATATAAATAACAATAATCGGGTTAAATAACTTCACATGGTGTGTCTGGTGTGTTTCCAGCATTCGTAGTGTTGATCAGCAGAGAAATAGTCCGCCAAGACGTTGAGGTTGCTTAGCATCCAGACACTCAGTCCATGCAATGGAACGGAGCCAGTGCCGCCGCTCCCATAACGCGCACTACGCGCTGCGCGTAGGGCCTCAAGTCCTGAGGGGGGCCCCAAAAATAGGCAACTTTAAAAAAAAATCATCATAGTTATAATAATAATAATAATGCCGATATTATTTCAGTATAGAAATATAAGGCACCTGTTAGCCATGCATATCACAAAACAGGCAGAACAAGAGATATATTTAATTGCTCAAAAAAAAGTTACGATGGTCTCCCCCCCCCCCCACACAAATACACATGCAACATCCCAAGCTCGCGGTGGTTGCCCTGTCTAAAGTGGCCAGGCGAACTTGACAGCGAACTTGACAGGAGGCTATGTCAACTTTTCGGAATGGCCTCGAAAAGATCGCATGAGTCGGGACGAAAAAAGAAAGAAGAGGAAACAGCGAGATGAATCCTTTGCATCACTATCAGGTAAGTCCATGTTTAATCATTGTAAAATACAGGAAATGTGCTGCTAATTGAATGGTTAGCCGATACACCTCGAACTAGCTAACGTTATTGCTAATGTTAGCACACTCAAATATGTTATAACTTAGGTGCAAGAAGGGTTGCCAACTGTCCCGAATTGTCCAGGACATCCCGAATTATGATTTTGATTTGTCCCGTCAGCGTCAGGGACAGCTGCAGTCCCGTATTACAATCACAGCCCTTTTTATTTGTATCCGTGAAAAGAGAAAAATGTAACAGTTTAGTGTCTGTGCCCTGGAGGCAAGCGGCTCTCAGCTGCACTCCTCTCCACAACAAGCATTTGTAACGCCAGCACGAAAGGGTGAAACTTTTAGCGATCTAAGTATCTTAAATCACGATTAAATTGGAAGCTTGCACATTGTTATTTTCATATTTCATATCAGAATTCTTTAGACTTGATGAACTGGTGTTTATATGTGTGAATATAATAATAATAATAATAATAATAATACATTTAACTCATGAACATGAACTCGTTCACGACATTTCTCAAGCACCCATTATAATTGTAGAAATTAAATCGAGGAGACTATAACATTAGCTAGATAACTAGCTATAATTTCATGCAAACGGAAATCTTACATTTAGATCGTTAAAGGGTATTAAAAGGTCCCTTAGCTAGCTAGCTAGCTAGCATAGCACCTAGATAACCATAGCAACCAGGAGTCTATGCTAAACAGGTCTAATGCTATTTCAACGAAAACAACATGAAATTTGAGAGAAACTTGTAATGATTGTCTTGACTATTATTATGAACAATACATCCAAGCAAGTACAGTAGTTGTTTTTCCAAAATAACACTGAATTTAATAGGTTCATTCATGCTATGGCTAATGAAACCTTGCAATTTCCATTATTGTTGGTCAGCTGTTGGCGCGTGTGCGCACCTGGAAGAAAGTGTCCCTCATTTGGGGTTTAGGAAGTTGGCAACCCTAGGTGCAAGCTAAATTGAGATTTTACTGTTAAACATTATGCATTTTACAAGTAGGCCTAACTAGCCTATGTTCAGTATAGCTCTAGCAGATAGTGAAAGACATGTAGGTACGTATGTGTATCTGTTTAGTGCGTGTATTTATGTTTAGTATCTATATTGCATATTGTGCAATATGTTTATCTAGTAGGTCTACTATTATTTGTCTTTCATAGGTATATCGTTTGTTAAGTTATGTTGTTATATCACGTGGTGGAGTACTTATATGTTATCTTATGTCTTGTAATGTTATGGTAGTGTGGTACGGTGTCCTGTCCTAAGAATTTCAGTGCCCAGTCTGACTCTGTTGTTCTGTGCATCTGACAATAAAATACTTGAATTGACTTGAACTGACGCCAGCTAAATGTTACTTTACTTTACATTCTATTATGCTATTTATTTAGATTACATTTATCAAATAGTTGATCAATAAAGGGGGAGAGCACCTTAGTTTTAAATGTTTATAATTCTTAATTCTTATAATTCTTAAGATTCTTTGTTTGAATATTTTTGTCTCTTTCTATACTGATCCTTTTTCGTTGTATTTCTAAATTATTGCAGGGTCTATGCTGAAATTTGTTCAAGTGGGAGCACGTGACCAAGACGAAGATGCAGAGGAGGAGCAACCGTCTTGCAGGTCTGTAGACATCACCACCGCACCAAGCCAGGATGATCAACAACCCTCAAGCAGCAGTTTAGGAACAGATCCGCAGAGAACCACCACCTCTGAAAGCACAAGTGTCATTGAGAGTCCATCAGTCTGTGACAATGTAGAGACCTGTGTGCCCCCTCAAACTGATCCTGCTCTTTGGCCGCCACATGTTTTAGATGCGGATCGCGTTGAAATGGTACGAAGAGGTCCATTTAAAATCCCATCAGATTTTAATTTTCCAAGGGGACTAGATGGCAGGGCATTTCATAGTAGCCTTCAATTCAAAACACTCACAAATGGAGAGAAAGTCAAAAGAAGTTGGCTTGTTTACTCGCAACAAGCAAATGCCGTGTTCTGTTTTGCGTGTAAGCTTTTCAGCTTGAAACCCATTAAGCTGACTGCAGATGAGGGCTACAGTGACTGGTCCAACATTAACAGTAGACTAAAGAGTCATGAATGCAGCTCAGACCATGCCCAGTGCATGTTTAAATGGAGAGAACTGGACATGCGTTTACAAAAAAAATTAACAATAGACCACCAGGAACTGACATTGCCGGAGGCAGAAAAAAGAAAGTGGCGAGATGTTCTCAAACGCCTACTTGCAATAACCCTATCTCTTGCCTCAAGGAATTTGTCATTCAGAGGCTCTTCACAGTGTCTGTATGAGCCAGACAATGGCAACTTCTTGAAGGAAGTGGAGCTTTTAGCCAGCTTTGATCCTGTGATGGAGAACCACCTGACCAGGATAACTGATGAAAGCTCCCGAACACATTATCTTGGACAACAGACACAAAATGAATTTATCCAGATCATCTCTTCCAAAGTATTACAAACCATCCAGACACAGATTCAGGAAGCAAAATATTTTTCAATTATTCTTGACTGTACACCTGATGTTAGCCACAAGGAACAAATGTCTCTCATCGTGCGCATTGTGGATTTGGTGCCAAAGCCAAATATCAAGGAGTATTTCCTTGGGTATATGGAGGTTGTTGAAACAACTGGCCTGAACCTGTCTACTGTCCTTCTAGACAAGTTGAAGGAACTCAACATTCCATTTGATGATTGCCGTGGTCAGTCCTATGACAATGGAGCAAACATGAAGGGGAAGAAGCAAGGAGTTCAAGCCCGACTGCTACAATTTAATTTGAGGGCGTTGTTTGTTCCTTGCGCAGCTCATTCCATGAATCTGGTCATAGCTGATGCTGCCAAGTCGTCCAGGGATGCCACTGGCTTTTTTGGATATTTGCAGAAGCTATTTTGCTTCTTCTCAGGAGCTACACAGCGATGGAGCATCTTGACAAAACACGTCAACCTGACTGTCAAATCATGGAGTGATGTGAGGTGGGAGAGCAGGCTTATGAGTGTCACAGCTGCCAGAAGCCAAATTAAAGAAATTAGAAATGCGCTCATCGAGGCTAGGGAAACAGTCAATGACCCAGTCGCAAAAATAGAGGCTCAAGCTCTAGCAGAAGAGGTGGCCTCTTTTACATTTCTGATCTGTTCTGTTGTCTGGTGTGAAATTGTTACGTCCACTAACCAAGTGAACAAACTTCTGCAGAGTAGTTCAATGCAGCTTGACATTGCTGTCAGGCTCATTGACAATGCCAAAACCTCCCTCTCCAGATACAGGCACTCTGGGTTTCCTGAGGCAGTGTCCACTGCCAAGGACCTTTGCGAGGCCATGAACATAGAGCCAGAGCTTAAGGAGAAAAGGCTCAGGAACACAAAAAGGCAGTTTGCATATGAGGCTGCTGACGAGGCCTTCAGTGATGCCCTCAAAAGGCTTGAGGTAACATTTTTTAATAGTGTTGTGGACTCAGCTTTGATGTCACTGCAGGGGCGTTTTGAGACCATGTCCCAGGTCAGAGACAAATTTGGAGTGCTGCTTGATTTCAGCAGAGTTGACGGAATGTCAAAGGAGGACTTAAAAATAAACTGCAGTGAAATGCAGAAGACACTGACTGAGAAAGGAAGTTCTGATATTGATGGACTTGAGATGTTTCAGGAAATTGTCAACCTTCCACAACTGCCACCACAGACAACTGCCTTGGAGTTGCTCACATTTCTCCATGAGAAAAGCCTTCAAGAGGTGTTTCCAAATCTCTTGGTTGCTCTTCGAATCGCATTAACTCTCCCTGTTACAGTTGCGTCTGCTGAGCGAAGTTTTTCAAAACTGAAGCTCATTAAAACATACTTACGTTCTACAATGGGGCAGGAACGTCTAAGTGGTCTTGCTGTCATCAGCATCAATGGTGAAGTGGCTCAGAAGCTGTCATATGATGACCTAATCTGTGATTTTGCAGCCAAGAAATGCAGACGTGTGCATCTATAGAGCCTCCCAAAACTGGTGGAAATGTTTGATCCATACAGTATTATGGCTCTCTCAAAAATGATGTCTTTGGTTTATTTTGATAACATTTGGTCAAAGAAGATTTTGCACTTTACTTGAATGTGTGTTTTAGCTGTTCTACATAGCCTACCGTGTTTACAAAGAAAGTAAAGTTTTGACTTTCAATCCTCTAAATCTTAGTTTTTTTTAAGAAGATTGACTGTTCTTGTTTGTACTTATTGTGTGTGTTCTGGCTGCTATATGGTGTGTTTACAAAGTAAAGTGTGTAAATATTTGTGTAAATAGTTTCTGCTTGTAAATCTTTGCTTCATAGAAGAATTTTTCTTACTTGTATACTTCTTCTGTATTTATGGATAACTATTTAATTTAAAAGATTTTGGACATTCCAATACTTGTGTGTACTGTATGTATGTTTTGGCTGTTCTGTGAACTGTGTTTACAAAGTAGATTTAACTTTTGCGTTTTAATAAAAGGTTAAACTGGCAGAAACCAATTCTTTTTTTCGGGGGGGGGGGCCCTATAAAGGAGTTATGCTTAGGGCCCCAAAATAACTAGCAGCGGCACTGAACGGAGCGTTCCCTCTTCGTCATAACTATCAAACCAAACATCCTTCACATTCACCGAGCGAACATTATGAAAGTAAAATGCACATTTCTCGCTAAAAATGTTTCCATAAACGCATTTAATGGCGTAACTATGTCACTATTTCCACCCAGAATAAAGATAGTTGTCGGCCGTGGCTGCGCTGGAGTCCGAGGTAGGAAACCCAAACGCTGCCGTGTTTGGGTGAAGAGTTTAGAATAGAATAGAATTGACTTTATTTGTCATTGTGCATTGGATACACAACGAAATTTGTTTGTGCAACCACTAACAAAAGTGCAGTTGTGCTGGGTGGAGGGTAGGAGTGTAGTGTGATTATTAAGTTCTGTGATGGCCCTGGGGATGAAACTGTTCTGCAGTCTGGAGGTGTGGGCTGTGGTGGCCCGGTAGCGCCTGCAAAAGGGTAGCAGGGTGAAGATCGGGTTAGATTAAATAATCTCTGATATAAATAACAATAATCGGTTTAAATAACTTCACATGGTGTGTCTGGTGTGTTTCCAGCATTCGTAGTGTTGATCAGCAGAGAAATAGTCCGCCAAGACATTGAGGTTGCTTAGCATCCAGAGACTCTGTCCATGCAAGTGAACGGAGCGTTCCCTCTTCGTCATAACTATCAAACCAAACATCCTTCACATTCACGAGCGAACATTATGAAAGTAAAATGCACATTTCTCGCTAAAAATGTTTCCATAAACGCATTTAATAGCGTAACTATGTTACTATTTCCACCCAGAATATAGAAAGATGTCGGCCGTATGCTTCTGTCCAAGCTCACTACTCTCTGCCAGTGACGTCGGGTCAAGCTCAACGCTGATTGGCTATCGCGGCCAAGCGTCACGCGTTGGAGCGTTGAAAGTTCAGATTTCTGAACTCCGGGCGTTGGCGCGTTGGGCGCGTTACGCCCCGTGCCCACTACATGCGTCCGTTGACTGATGTGGGAACGCGTGGCTGACTGATGGGGGAGTAGTCTTTGCAGATGCATCTGTCAGCCAATCAAATCGCTTCGCCGGGTTCTTCCCGCTACTTCCTGCTTGTTGCGATGCAAGATGACCCGCTTTCCCGCTTTCCAGTATCGTCAGAGCCCGAGTCGCGTCACAGTGCTTAAATTTGCAGACGCGATCTGATTGGATGACGGATCCGTTGCTGCCGAAAAAGTTGAACATATTTCAACTTCTTGACTGAGCCGAAGGCTCCAACGGAACGTACGGATCCACAATGCATTGCGCGTCCGTCCCCATTAAAGTCAATGGGGATCACGCAACGGACGCATGTAGTGGGCACGGGGCGTTACTGCGTTTACGTGCGTAATTACGTTCTTCTGACGCGCCTAACGCCCCTAAAGCGACGCTTCATCGCATGTAACGCGTCTACGCGCCTATACCAATGGTTCCCTATGCAAAAATGCCGAATTTTGACGCCCCTAACGCGAGTAACGCGTTTGGTGTGGCCGTACCGTAAGGGCCCTGATTTACTGATGAGCCGTGCGTAGTTGCTATGTTACCTTACATACTTGAGGAAGAAACGCGTCGCGACGTAGGTCGCATTGGTCGCGACGTAGGTCGCATTGGTCGCGACACGCTATGATCTCGCCGACAGGGTGGTCACGTGGTTGTCACGTGGTTCATGTAAGCCTCAATAGTTCCAAACACGCCGCGCAATCAATGTTATTCTATGGGACTACAGCAGAGATTTCAATATTGAATGGTAAATATGAATGAAAAAAACACATACAAGTATTTGTCTGACTGTTATGGCATTATTGCATATTTGTTAATGTCAGTTTTACATTTAGAGTGGTAGGGGGACAACTGAAAGCTATCTCTAAGTATTACTTGGATACGTTTTTAAGTTTGAGGGAAACCTTCACGTTCGTGTTAGCATACTGGCTTAACCTTAACTTTTACCCTACATCTGTATTGAAATCAAAGTAATCAAGATGTTTTACCATGATCATTTTAATGTATGAGCCACACAAAGTATCAAATATATTAAAGAATAACAACTCATTACGCTTGGATGAATGAAAGTTTTTTTTTTTATTAAACAATTAGTGTGACAAGAACAAGTGAGTGTGATTGTGCGAACAGATTCAACAATGGACCCAGCAGGGAACACTATATAATATACTTAGGGCAAACCATTAGCATATAACGTTGCAAATATACTATACTTTATGCCATTACAATACTTATAATAGCCCTGAGCAAATTCAAAATTGGTTTAGATCAATGGTCATACCATGGTTGGCTGTGCAGCGTTTGGATGCTCCAATCGGGCCGAGAAAGGTTACCACATGTATGGCTTCCCCAAGGACCAAGAGCGCAGGAAGAAATGGATGGCAATGGTCAACCGTCAAAACGTACAAGTGACAGGGGTCAGCAACCGTCAAAACACTATGTAATGTAAGTAATGTTCCCATCAATTGATAGCATTTCAAAGGGCATAATAATTCTAGTGTAGAGAATTATGACTTTTCAAGGATATTTGAAATGCAATGGAAACTGATCTTACAAGCCTACCTATAAGGTACACTTTGAAGATGACCAATTCACTGCCACAAATAGAGAAGGGATGTTGAAGCTGAGGCCCGATGCAGTCCCAACAGTTTTCATTCATCGCCCTAAGCCGAAGAGGAGGAAACCCCCTTCTGTGAGGGTGCCTCCAGAACCAAGTGCAACGGACCACACATATTTCACCAAATTAAACTTCGGTATGATCCATGCAGCTAACAATATTCCCCATTTCATGTAATTCAAGGATAGACTACACTCCTAATGAGATTACATTACTTATCTTATATTACTTATATACTTATATTACTTATCTTCTGTTGTGAAGTTTTCTCAGGACACTGACACAGGTGACTGTCTGCTAGTGCAGGGAATGGGCTTAGAGACTCTCAGTGTTCCTTTGCACAAAGTTAGTTTGGCTTGTGGCTTTGTGACTGGTGATGTCCACCTCGGGGTTCGTCCTGCTTTGCCACTCGGTGGAGTCCATGTTGTTCTTGGTAATGATTTAGCTGGCAATCATGGCTGGGTTGATGGTGCCCCACCTGATACATGTACTCCGTTGATGAATAACCCAGCTGATTGTGAGATTGAATTCCCTGAGGTATTTACCGCTTGTGCTGTGACACGGGCAATGGCGGCAAAAGATTCGGAACCTCAAGATTTTGCTGTTGACCATGAAGAACTGGACTGTGGGAGGGATTTGCATGTACCTGATTCTCTGTCTATCTCCCAGCAGGAACTTATCACTGAACAACAGGCGGATGCTTCGTTGAGTGAACTGTTTGATCAGGTGCGGCCTAGCGTTGAAGCTCGGAGTGCAGCTAGTGGGTACTTTCTGCAGAATGAGGTATTGGTCCGTAAGTGGGTCCCACAGGGCATGGATGGTGTTGGTGATCCAGTTTACCAAGTAGTAACACCAACTAAGTATCGAAATAAAGTGATGCAGTGTTCTCATGACCAGACTGGGCATCTGGGAGTTAAGAAAACGTACTGTCACATTCTGCGGTATTTCTTTTGGCCTCGTCTTAAGCGTGATGTGGCAGGGTATATCAAGAGCTGTCATACTTGTCAACTTACAGGTAAACCCAATCAGACAATTAAGCCTGCCCCACTCTCTCCAATCCCTGCAGTGGATAACCCATTTGAACACATAATAATTGACTGTGTTGGACCTTTGCCGAAGTCAAAATTGGGTTCAGAGTATTTGTTAACTGTCATGTGTCAGGTTACACGCTATCCTGCCGCCTATCCGTTGCGTACAATTACAGCCAAATCTGTAGTTAAGGCTTTAACTCAGTTCATCACAATATTCGGCATACCAAAGATTATTCAGAGCGATCAAGGGTCAAATTTTTCTTCAAATTTGTTTTCCCAAGTTCTAAAGCAACTTAACATCAAACATAGTCAAGCATCTGCATATCATGCACAAAGCCAAGGAGCTTTAGAACGCTTTCATCAAACTCTGAAGTCTTTATTGCGAGCTTATTGTACAGAGATGCAGAGGGACTGGGAGGAAGGTCTGCCATGGTTGCTTTTAGCAGCAAGGGAGGTGTGTCAAGAAAGTACTGGATTCAGTCCAAACGATTTGGTCTTTGGTCACCGAGTACGTGGTCCTTTGGCAGTGCTTCGAGATGAGTGGTACACAGAGGAACCTCCGTCCAATTTGAGAGTGTATGTAAACGGGTTCAGATACCGGCTTGGAAAAAACACAGGGAAAAATGAAGCGTTTGTATGATCGACGTTCTGAGAGACGACAGTTTAGTAAGGGTGACCAAGTGTTGGCTTTGCTACCAATTGTGGGGTCACCATTTCAAGCTAAATTTAAGGGTCCATATACTGTAGAACGTCAACTCGGTGAACTAAACTACTTAATATCCACTCCAGATCGCAGGAAAGTAAACCAACTTTGCCACATAAATCTGCTGAAACCATATTATGGTCGTTTCCCCAGAATGAATCTGAGGGTTCACACACTCCATCTGAAGTGAGCCTGAAGTGTTGTCTGCTGGTACAGTGATGCAATCAGGTTTTGGTGGGGGAGAGGAGGTGGCAGTTCCAGATGATTCTGTACTGCATGGTCGTCTGAAGAACTCTGAATGTCTAAAGAATATGGATGGCTTGTTGTCTCATTTGTCTGTTGAGAAGCGAACTGAGTTAGCTGTACTGATTGCAAGCTATCCAGGGTTATTTGGAGACACGCCGTCTAGGACAAATCTGATGGAGAACGATATTGACGTTGGCGACGCTAAGCCCATCCGGCAGAGATTTTACAGAGTCTCTGAAGAGAAGAGGAAAATATTGGACCGTGAAGTAAACTACATGTTGGACAATCAAATTGCAGTACCCTCCTCTTCCAGTTGGGCATCTCCATGCGTGTTAGTTGAGGTTGGTGCAGCAAAGTTTGTAAGCAAATTTGATTTGTTAAAAGGGTACTGGCAGGTTCCCTTAACTCCAAGAGCTCGGGAAATATCTGCCTTTATTACACCGTCCGGCCTGTTCTCGTATACTGTTATGGGTTTTGGTTTGTGCAACGCACCAGCTACATTTCAACGGTTAATGAATATGGTTGTTAACAGACTTGAAGGTTGTGCGGTATATTTGGACGATGTCGTTATTTACAGTAACACCTGGGAGGATCATCTAAGTCGCATCCAGGCTTTGTTTGAACGATTTGCAAATGCGAATCTGACAGTAAACTTGGCTAAATGTGAGTTTGCAAAAGCTACGGTGACATATCTTGGCAAAGTAGTGGGCCAAGGACATGTGCGTCCAGTTCATGCAAAGGTGACTGCTGTTGAGGAGTTCCCTGTTCCCACTACGAAAAAAGAATTAATGAGGTTCCTAGGATTGGTTGGCTATTATCGCTGTTTTTGCCGTAATTTCTCGACAGTGGTGGCCCCTCTGACCGACTTGTTGAAGATCAAGTCTAAATACATCTGGTCCACCTCATGTCAGCAAGCGTTCACTGTTGTTAAAACCCTGTTATGCTCTGCGCCAGTCCTCCTAGCTCCCAGATTGGATCAGCCATTTACACTACATGTTGATGCCAGCCATGTTGGAGCAGGTGCGGTACTCCTCCAGGCTGATGGAAAAGGTATCGAACATCACGTTAGCTTCTATTCCAAGAAGTTCAACGCTTACCAACTGAACTACTCAGTTATCGAAAAAGAAGCATTGGCATTAGTTCTGGCTCTGCAACATTTCAATGTGTACCTTGATTCTGGAATGCCAATTGTTGTATTCACTGACCATAACCCTCTCACCTTTTTGAATTCTTTGCAGAACCCTAATCAGAGGCTTATGCGATGGGCTCTGTTTTTGCAGCCGTACAACTTAGACATCCGTCATATTAAGGGCACCCACAACGTCATGGCGGATGCTTTGTCCCGTGCGCCTTTGTAACTCGCAAAGTGAAATTGAAAGTGTGTATTCTGTTGCAGTGTACAGGAGTTTATGCCCTTTATGAATGTACAGGGTAGAACTCCTGTCTTATGGGGGGAAGTGTGACGGTCATAGGGTTGCCTTGTGGTGGTGGTGCTGCTTCTGGTGTGTTCTGTGTTGCAGGTTGCTGGTTGGTGGATTATCACCTAACGAGATGCAGCTCACCTGAGCAGGCTGGGCTCAGGAGCCTATAAAGCAGCCCCGATCAAGTGACTCCCTCTCTTCCTGGCCTGCAGCCCGATCCTTAGTTTCTGTTATGTTTGTTTGTTCACGGTATTCTTTAATAAATGTATTAAGTTCATCCAAGACCATGTGTGGCCTCCCCTTCAATGTTGCAACCGTTGAGCCAGGTTGTAACAAGAGGTAGCTATTCAATCAATTTACCCAAGGAGATACCTTCACAGGTGGTGAAGTCGAGCTAACAAACTAGCAGGCAATCGGTCGTCTACCAAGACAAATATATATATAATTACGCCGTGCATATTCAAATAAATATCAGTATATGCATCATAAAAGGACCTCTAATACAATAGACAGTTGACAATTCAAAAGAGGTAGCTATTTAATCAATTTACCTCAGAAGTTACTCGACGGCCAGCAATGGAAATGGATGATCTCCTACACCGTAAAATGGTTGTTTGGAACTATTCGAGGCTCCATACCCCGGAAGTAGGCGCTACAATGGAGTCCAATGGCAGTGTCGCCACTCTGTTGTATCTACCACTCTGGTCGCGACGTAGGTCGCATTGGTCGCGACGTAGGTCGCATTGGTCGCGACGTAGGTCGCATTGGTCGCTGTGTTGGTCGCATTGGTCGCTGTGTTGGTCGCATTGGTCGCTGTGTTGGTCGCTCGTCTGGCTGCCGTTTTCTCGTCTGGCTGCCGTTTTGGTCGCTGGCTGGCTCGGTCGCTCAAAGTCTATGGGCGGTCCTTAATCAGTTAATTTGCATGTTATTAACAGGTTTTTTGCGACAGTTGAAGTTCCAGAAAGCCATGCTCTCTGGCGAAAGCTACCTACAGCTCTTTATTGCTAATATTGTTTTAATATATTTATATTGAAGTACAGTTTAAAATGATAAAGTTGTTGGTCTATCAGTATCAATATAATGTATTAGTTGTAATTTGTGGCGTATTCAAATAATGAATTTTATATCTTATTTATAGCCTATATATTTGTTTTGTTAAATGTCTTTAAGCATAATAAGGTATATTATGCACAAAGCACTTCGTTATAGAGTGATATATTAGTTGTCATTTGGGGCGTATTCAAATAATGTATTTTAGAAATTATACATATATCCTATTTGTTTTGTTAAATGTCATTAACCCTAATAAGGTATATGTACAAAGTTCTTCGTTATAGAGTGATATTGTTTAATATAAGTGCAACGAGTAATAGTCAATGCCACAGTGGTAGAAGCGGTAGTGACGCTAGGTTAGTAACCATCACGACGGCTGTTCGATACTCATCACGTTCAGGTAGATGTTTACTATTTTACTTAAACTCATTGACGTAATCGGTCTCTTTCATTTTAACATTTTTGTATGATTTAGTACGATGGTATGATAATCATACGACGTAATGACGGGCAGCAATGCCGGGCTGGTATCGGCTGGCTGGCTGCGACGACAGGCCAGCCGCTGGCTGGCTGCCGCTGGCCGCTGGCAGGCTGACCGACTAGGTCCCGACCATAAAAGCGTCGCGACCCTTTTGGCGGCAAATCGGTTTCGACCAACCAGTGGTATGGCTGAATTAGCCATAGACATCTTATAGGTAGACGGAGCATCGAATGCTACCGCCTACTGGCGCTGACGAGACGCGGGGCCGCCATCTTGGAGTGGTCATCCGCTCCACTCAGTGTAATCCGTTTGGCTGGAGCAATGAACTGTCAGCGCATTTAATGAATCATACCTCACTGAATACCACTGATTTTCATGCGGTTTTTTGTCATACGTGTAGCTATGATAAAGGCCACATGGTTTGGCGTGTTTTATTATTGAATACTAATTATACCAATAGTACGGTAATGTTAAATCTTGCTTGTGAAAAGTAATCCCCCGATTCCTATTATGGATTGTCCGCCGATTTGAGCAGAAATACGCTGAACAACAGCCCGGCATCCTGTTTCTGCTGCTGTTGCTGCTCCCGGTTGACCACTCCAAGATGGCGGCCGTATTTCTCGCGTCCCAGCAGCCAATGCTCCGTCTATCTATAAGATGTCTATGGAATTAGCGACCTGTGGCAGCCAGCCATTGTCACCATGGCTGCTACCACAACCAAAAGCCTAGGTAATCAGTTAACATCTCATTGAACAGAATAAATATACGTGCTTCAGTGTAATAAAAACGTACATACAATAATATATAGCTTAGATATTGATAGACCAATATGCCTTTTTATAATATATATTAAAAAATAGTCCTTTTGGTCTATCCATCTATAATTAATTTTAAATTAACTTTGTAATACAGTGATGCGTACAAATTTGTATTGATTATATTGTATACAGGGGTTGACACTTACGGTTGCCCGCTTGCCCGCGGCAACTAAAAATAATATTTGGGCAAGTTGAGATGATTTCTTGTTTGCCCGAAAGGGCAAGTGCTTTTTTTAGGGTTCGTTCATATAAAGTCTATTTATTTAAGAGTTTCTAAAAGCTGCAGAACAACAATTTTCCTCCGCAAAATCACACAAAATAGATATATTTGCAATTGATCAGCGTGCTGTCTTCTCTTCACTCGGACAGCGAGTTAACAGACTCACCGCGCTACAGCGTGAACATAGCCCCGCCTCCTGTCACCCACTCACAGTTCGGTCTCTGGCAGTGATTCGGCACTAGTCTCAATGTGTGTTAGTTAAAGGATAGCCAACACAGCTAGTATCTCAAGGGCAGCTCCACCGCGACCGGTTTAGATAGAGAAGGTAGACGGGGTAGTGATGGAGGAGTGCGGTTTGGAAGTACTTTAGATTAAAGCAAATTACCAAGGAAAGTCAAAAGAATCATTTAAAGTCGTATGCAAATGCAAGAACACGGTTTTGGGTTTAATAACTGCACATGCACAGCAATGGCGATCTTTTTCACGAAATCTGACCTGCACAAACAATATATTAAATGAAAGCTGAACCTCCACTGATTCCGACAATCTAAGCCATATCATTCTGGGACTAAAACTCGCAAATTTCAATTTAAGAAGAAACTTCCCCCTTTCTTTTAACAACCAAAAATTTAATTTTAGTTGGATCTGATCTCATTAAACCAACATAAACAGATAATCCACCGGCCAAATTTTGCAACTAAACATGGTGGTTACAATAAATTACTAAGAGAAGGTTTCTTAGGAAAATGGTAAATTGCCTTCAATCAGAACACGTGTTCTTTAGCGTAATCTAGTGGCCATATGTGTATTTGCGAATGTTTGGCTTGGTGTCATTCGATTATATTTGCCCTGAACTTTAAATAGAGGTGTCAAGTGTCAAAATGGTAAGATATCTACCTGTTTGTGTCTCAGGCCCCGTTTACACGAAGGGAAAACGCAGATATTTTCACACGGTTTGGCCTCTCATTTACACGAAAACGCAGTTTTTGTCACAGAAAACGATCATTTCTAAAAACTCCGGCCAAAGTGGAGATTTCTGAAAACGCCGGTTACGCGTTGTCGTGTCAACGGGTAGAAACGGGGTTTTAGGTTCTGAAACGTCACATTATGCGCCAGGAAATGCTTAACGTCATATGAGCGCCCTATGTTTACAGTTTGTTTGTTACA
Source organism: Gadus chalcogrammus (assembly GCF_026213295.1). Lineage (NCBI taxonomy): Eukaryota > Metazoa > Chordata > Actinopteri > Gadiformes > Gadidae > Gadus > Gadus chalcogrammus. The sequence continues at coordinate 20,110,937 of NC_079429.1, read as the reverse complement.
GGAAGACGGTCGTGTTATTCGTTGTTGTTGATTCTGAGGATTCTGATTGGCTTGCATGGCTTTATCCTTCTCCCTACACTGCCGCCCATAGGTTTGGCATAGTTATAATGTCCCAACGGCGTATTTATCCGTTTTGATGTAAACGACAACTTTTTTGAAAACGATGTTGTGTGCACAATGTTATTTTTGAAAACGGAGGGGGGGATATATTCGTTTCTATAAATACCCTGCTACGTATAAACGTGGCCTCATAGTACGACAGTGATACCAAATAATGACCAACTGATAATTATTTCAGGTGGAAATGTAATCTTCCACTTATGCCGTAAAGTAGTATCCACATTGAATATTTCCCTTGCACAACAATCTTTCTATTGGGACCAAGATGTAATTATTATAGCTCTAGCAGTTTGAGAGATATACTCCATTTACTTTGGTTACGTTCTTTTCTGAAAAAAACTTTTCTCCTGGTATCGAAAATGGTATAGAATATCAATATTTTTCCATATAGTATCGAAGTTAGAATATCCAGTATCGGGACAACACTACTATAAACGCGATTGTGATTATTCAGTTACCCTGCGTTCACACCAAAAGATGCAAAAAGTTGCCGCGCCGCACGATCCCATTCAAAGTGAATGTAGAGACGCGTTGCAGGTTTGCTGCCGCAGCACTTGCTGCCGATAAAACCGGCATGAAATTTGATTTGCGGCGCGGCAAAATTTGATTTGCAGTGCAGCACGCCCGCTGCCGGGCACGGGCGGCGGGCGCGTTCACGTATTTTGCGGCGCGACAAATGCTGCTCGAGTTGAAATATTTCAACTTTTCGGCAGCAAACGCGTGATGACAGCCAATCAGCGTTCAACAGCGTTGCCACTGAGGCGTTGCCACCGAGTGACATGCCATAACAGCCAATCAGTGTTACTCCCTTGGAGTGACCTAGAGTTCACTACTGTTACATTTATTTAGTAACTCGAAAAAAAACACACATTTTGGTTTGAACGCAGCATTAGACTTACAAGAAACATGAAAGTTAAAAAATGCATATCTTTGCTATTACCTTGGTCATTTAGATATTTACATTTGCATAAAATCCAGATGAAAGCATGCAGGTCTACATATAACTGGGCGATAGCATTAATAGGTTGCAACGGTGGACTGAAATCACTTCATGGCATGAAGTGATTTCATAAGTTTACCAAATGGTAAACTTATTTACCATTTGGTAAATAAGTAAACAAAGAAGAAGTTTCTTATTTTTTAATCACATACATATGTGGAAGCTAACATTCAGCTTCAGTCTGAGCTAGGATGAGTTTTCTGAGTTCCCCAAAATTAGGCCAGGTGCCTGGCAAAAAGAGGCCCGTTCACAATTCTGATATTAATTTGGGCAAGTGAACATTATATTCGGGCAAGTCGAACATGACCTGTACTTGCCCGATGGGCAAGTTCTTTTGAAACTTTAGTGTCAACCCCTGGTATAGCCTATTGTTTTTTAAATGTCAAAGACTAATAAAATATCCTATGAAGCAAGTTATAGTGTAATATAGTTCTATATAAGTGTAACGGTGTCTATCATAAAAGCCACAGTGGTGTAATTGTTTATAAGTGTAACGGTGTGCATCATGATAGCCACAGTGGTGTAAGTGGTAGCGATGCTAGGTTAGTAATCAAGGGGTTGTGAGTTTGAATTTATCCACTGTCTGATACATTTTTGCTCTTTAGTCAAACTTACTGACGCAATCGGCCTCTTTCATTTTAACATGTTAGTAGGATTTAGTACGAAGTTATGATAATTATACGCCGTAATGACGGGCTGCGACGCTGGCTGGTGTCAGTTGGCTGGCTGCGACGATCTGGCCGCTGGCTCTGGCAGGCTGACCGGCTAGGTTGCGACCATAAAAGCGTTGTGACCCTTTTGGCGGCAAATAGGTCGCAACCAACCAGAGGTATGGCTGAATGAGCGACCTGTGGCAGCCAGCCATTATCACCATGTCATAATTTTAAATGAACTTTGTAATACAGTGATGTGTACAAATATATATTGATTATATTGTATAGCCTATTGGTTTGTTAAATGTCTGACTAATAAATTATCCTATGAAGAAAGTTATCGTGTAATATACTTTGATATACGTGTAACAGAACAAATCAAAACGTAACTCTAATTCACAGACCCAATACCGTAAAAATAAATATATAATGTGTCACGAATCATAATAGTCAAGTTGTCAAATGTATAAATCAAAGATCAAAATATGAAAATTGAAATGAAAGTTACAATTTTCAACAAAAAAAAGTGTCAATAATAATAGTAGGCTATAGTAATAGTATAAATGCACAATTTAAAGGGGGCCATTGACTACACAAATCTTTAGTACATAAAATGTGTGTTTTAAGTGGCCCAAACATCGTATATATGCCAACTCTTTCCATATAGGCGTTATGTATTCCTGGGACCAGGGAGCACAATTCAGGAAGGTGGAATGAATAAATACGCACGTTTTGCCAATTCAGATCACTCGTGGAGTTGCTTTTATTCATCTGAAGGATAAACATTGTAAAAACATTATAAAAACTAACCCTCATTCCCCCCCTCCCTCACCCCTTACATCACTCATTCCCCCAGCCCTGAACAATTAAGGCAGGCATTGCTGCAAAAGATCAAAAACGGCCTGCAACTCCCCCCTTCTTCCTATTCCAGCATAGCCTGTATAGATAATGAAAACAAAAGCATACTCTTGATGTGTTGTCATACATTTACTGTACATGCTGCTCTTTTGTTGCAGACAGTAAAACCTTTCACTGCTTCATGCACAATATGCATATTACTTTTTTATTTTTTACTAGCAATAAGTGACAGTGAAACAAGCCACCATGTTTCCAAGTGCAGTAGGCCCGGTGTGGAGTCCTTTAGACCTCTTGGCACTGCCTGCAGGTCTCCAGCGAGTACATCATTCTGAACACCTTCCGGTATTTGCTGGAGTGCATACTCCATTTGACAACACCTGTTCATCGACATTTTGAGATTCATCAAACTACCAAACTAAATACTATGCTTTTTTTGTGAAGCGCTCGCTGGTGACCAGGTGGTTGAACTCGGAGCAAATTCAATGTCTCTGATGTTGTAGTCTCTTAGCTGGTGTGATGAGTCCATTGACATTACTGAAGGCATAACCCTGTTCTACTTTAACCTCTTCATCCCGAGACCGCCTGTATATACAAGGCGCCCCTCCCTAAATCGCAGACCTTGTCTGTAAGAACAGTGTTTATTTACATCTGACTTGCACCTTTTTTTTTTGTTGCTTCCAGAGGGGCTACATTTATAATAGTCAGTTTGTACTTACTTTGTCTTGGGGCTTAGAGCTGCTGTCAGTGTTTGTCTTGACACAAAAAAAAGAGCAAAATGGCTGTTGCAATTCAAGACTATAAAATTAATAATTGACCGGCATTACTTGGTTTTAAAGGGCCACTAAAATATATAATATAAAAGATAATAAAAAGAACAGTTTAAACATTTTCTGTGTAATATAATGCTGCAAAATGCAAGTTGATTACCTGTCCATTTTTTCTGGTGGTAAAGGGATGACCGTTTTTTTTAGGAGTACACACTCGGCTTCATATCTATTCATCCCAAACTGAACACGAAGCCACTGGCTGATGACCTAAAATATAAATCATCAAACATATGACCACCTAGACAACTACTTATTCTCAAGTGGTACTGTCAATACAGCTAAAGCATACACTTAATTAGATCCATTAATTAATACATTTTCAAAACAAGTATATTAGCTTATATTAACAAACACGTGTGGTTACCTCAGGCAATAGCACCTCTAGGGTGTAGCGGACCTCCTTCACATCGGTAGGGTTGACTGACAGCACTGTCAACAGTCTGTTCGACAGGTCATCTGTCTGAAAAGGAAGAATGGTATACTTGAAGAAATACTCAATGCGTGCTTTAGACTCCATCTTTACAGATTAGTTATTTTTAATGACAAACACATAAAATATTTTGCTGGCGACGAGGTCTTGCACAATATCAGCATTGCTCCAAGCACCATCACCACAGTAAATGGACAGCGCACCAAAATAAGTACACAATTAAGCACATGGCACGCAAGTTGATACTTGCGTGCCATGTGGGCCAGTGGAGGCCCTCATACTCTGTGGGCCTCTGTCATGCCAAATTTGTACCAGCTGACAAATTTGTACCGGGCGCGTCATCCATACGTATCCATTCCAAACCTGTCTGGCAACAGATGATCGCGTCGTCCGTTGCCGGGCAGGTTTCAAAAAACATTCGCGCTCATGTTGCCAAAGACGAAATAACATAATACAGTTAACGGATCGCTAGATAACACTTGTTTTTACTTTATATTTGTATTGTATTTAATTGTTTAATCAAATTTAGCTTGTAAACTGAGTGTTTACAAATTACAAGGGGAGAAAATAAATGGAAAACTGAACATTGATTATAGGAGGTAAGTAATAATAATAATACTTCTGAAGCTTTTGTGCAGCCACATGAGAACAATTTTGCAAGTTCTCTGTACTCCGAAACATTCAAAATGACCCCAGCACAGGCAATCGGCACATTGCACCCAGTCATATTCCTTGATATTGTCATGTAGTGTTCTATTGGGGTAGAAACAGAATTTCAGAATGAAAGCAAAAAATAGTGTCAATATGGAGGAAAGTTGGGTACAAAATATAATTACAGAGGACATTATTTGACTATTTCCAGGGCAGGTCGGTCCCTGTGGGAATATTTGAAGATCTATGCAGATTGTGACAAGCTTTAGTTTCAGATTTACACTACATAATTTTTTTGCTATCCATTTTCAATAAACATAATCAGATTCATTCTAAAATGCTTTTGGAAAACCTAGGCTTTATGTCAAATTCCACAGAATTTTGCTTCCCCTTTAATTTCTTACTCACTTCGTGTTACCTTCTACACGCTGGAAAATGCATGCTTTATTTTTCCAGGCAATGCAGTGGACATTTGCTGATTGGCGCTTATCTTCAGCTTCCTTTTAGTTTTTCCACCTCGATCTAACTTCTCTGCCATCCTGTTTTGGGTGGGAGGGAAGTCCTGAAAATAATGACAGATATATTCAGTGATTAGGCAAACAGCAAATCATCACCTTATTAAAATAGTCAGTGCTATCAGTACTACAGTTACCTGGTTGTTCAGGTCCTTAATCATGCAAGCAGCATGGTATTTGCGCAGTTGTGAGCTATTGCTCAGAGTGAGGTACTGTTGACCCATCTCGATTTCTTGGACATCACTCTGCAGCCTTATAAAAGAAAAACATAAAAAAAGACTTGGGCCTAAAGCAGACAATCCTCAGGAGGAATATTAATAAGTATATGGCAATAGAGCATAATTTACAGTGCACACAAAGATCCCACAGTTGTCTCTATCCGTCTGCATCCACTGCTGTGGATAGTTTACTGTCCAGGCTCCCAGTCCACCTTTATCTTTGAAGACGTCACTGGGGAATACAAGGTTAGGTATTAAATGAAAAGGTAATATTAAATTACTGCAGTAATCTTGCATACCGTTATGTAGAGTAAGTAACTACCTCAAAAGTTCCATTTCAAAGTGGTCAATGTCTTTATACTTTCCCAATGAGTCGTATACCCGTAACTCCTTTTTAAAGTCGAACACCTGGAAACATTTTTTATAAACACTAGTTTATTAAGGTAAACCAGTAGACAATGAAACATGTACCAACGACTGAAACATTAACATACATGTTCCATGACATCAATTGCAGAACTTTAAAATCACTATTTTGTTCAAACATTTACAAAAACGTACCCCAAGGATAAAGTGGTTTCCTCTCTCAGGAGTGTTGCCTCCAACAATTCTTGGAAGCAAGATTTTTTCTGCTGGCTGTCAAGATAAATGAGAAAGGTGACCCCATTGATCAGTACCATAAATCAGGTTTTTGCTGCAGATTCCTTCGCTTATTCTATTAAAGGACAATTCTGGTATTTTGAACACAGAGCCCCCTATCTGGTTTGTATAGGATGAAATAGAGTGGTTGACACCGACATTTTGACTATTGGTCCTGTCTCGGGTATTAGGTTCATTTCAAATCGCCAGAATTGTCCTTTAAGGTTTTAGACTTACCAAGAGCCATTGCAGCTTTTTGCTGTTTACAGTTTTATTTTTGGTCCACTCACGGTACCAAAGGATGAAGTCGAATGTCCTCAGGCCAGAAGTCTATGAAAAGCAACCGTACAGTATTATCCACTGAAAGTTGGAGTTTCATTTTCTATAGTATAGTTTAAAACAATGTAATAGTTGTGAAAAACATTCATACTGCTCAACCAGATCCTGTTACAACCGAGAACCAGCATATGCTTACCTGTTTGGCAGACCTGGCGATCTGCGCAACTCGGAAATGTACAGCCTGGAACAATTAAAGCAGAATTTATGCAACTACATAACGAGACCTAGATCGCTTCAAAGAGGCTATGCATGTGCATACAGATGTCGCAGGGAGTGTAGAGGGGTGAGGAACCAGGCACAGTGAGAGACGGGAGGTGTGGGATTGGACAGGATGGTTTAAATAAATACTTATAAATTACTTATTATAAATAATTATTATAAATAATTATTATAAAATCTATTAATCATTTATTTACACTTACTTCATCCGTCAGCCACGGCATCTGCAATGATGACTCATGTAATATGTTAACAGGACAGACGCTTTTCAAGTCTTTCAGCGTTATTAAGAACTTTGCCCCCTCACGCATCAGTGGCTGTTTCCCGTCCCTCGATCCGTCCAACAGTGTTCTTAATTTGCGCTAATGAAAAAATATATATGCAAACATTTTTGGCGGTATATCAGCCTAATTTGATACAACAGTGAAGAATAACAGGAAGATAAGATGACCTGTGACAAATGCCATGAAGGTCACTGCATTAAATGGTGGCCAATCTTTGGTTTATGCTCTTTCTTAAATGTGCTTGAAAAATATGCTACAGCAATGTTGTTCAACTCACTATATATTATACATATTTATAATAAATTATTATTAGTAGTATTATTAGTATATTAATCATATATAATCAGATCAGCTTTAAATGATAATATTACATTGTGTCTTAGGACATTACAGCTTAATTTGAAAGCTCACTATATAGCCCATTAACGGCAAGAGAGTTAACAACATTGCACGTTTTATGGTCATGTACAACTTGCATTGTATACAACACATACAACACAGTATAACCAAGTATTTGGTACCAAATTTGGATAACAACTAAGCTTACCATTGCATCTTGGTCAATCCGGTACTTTGCATCAGAAAATGTGCTGTCCTTGCTGATGTCTGTATCTTGTGACTCATCTGGCTTTCTCTGGTGAGCTGTAATTAATTGTAAAAATTCCAGAATATTGTTATATCTATGAAACCATGAAAAGAGCTGAATCAAAGACACACAAAAAAAGAAGTTTTCAGTATAAACAATTATTCCCTCTCACTAGGGCTGGGCGATATGGACAAAATCTTATATCACGATATGAGTAATTTTATATCACGATATGGATATATATCACGATATGGTATTTTTGAAGTAAATTAAAATAATAAATGGCTTAAAATAACCACATTTGATCAGTTTTTTCTTTTATTTTGAACTTGAATTTCCATGCTTACAAAGGAGTAAGTAGCGAACAATCTGTCATTAACTGCAGTGTCATATAGTGCAAACATCTTGTAAACATTGAACTGTTTTTTCAATACAAATAACATTTTTTTTTAAAGGTGTGCTTCACACCTGCCTGCCTGGCTGTCAGTCAGTGCAGTGTAATATAAAATAAAAATCACAGCATCACACAAATATTTTAAATACTAATTATACACTTATAAAATAAAGTTATGTGCTGTGCAAATAGCTGGTGGTAAAAATAGAACTGTTTCTTCAATACAAATGAGATTGTTTTTCAAGTTAACAGGTGAGTCTCACACCTACCTTGCTTCAGTCAGTGCAGTGCAATATAAAAAATAAATCACAGCATCACAAGAATGTTTAAAATACAATATACACTTCTAAAATAAAATTGTCTGCTGTGCAAATAGCAGGTAAACATTGAACTTCTAATACAAATATGAAAAATATTTTAAAATACAAACACGTCTAAAATAAAATTGTCTGCTGTGCAAATAGCAGGTAAACATTGAACTTGTACAAATATGAAAAACATTTTAAAGAAAAATAAACACTTTCAAAATAAACTGTGTGCAACTGTCAATCTTGTATATCAAGGAGTAACCACAGATTGTGTGCAAGGAATACCAGCTGATCAACCCTCTCAGAGCTGTTCTGCGGCATGTTATAATGTTCCCACTTGTGCTAAAAGCCCGCTCTGATGGGGCACTTTTGGCTTGAATGCACAAATACTTTTGGGCCAGACTTGCCACTCTGGGAAAATTGGCCTCGTGCTGCCTCCACCAATCCAGGGGGTTGGTCTCCCCATCAGCCTCCACTGTTTGGAGATAGCTGGTTGACTCCAGTTCAATGGATTTTCTATCGGGGACAGCTTGGTCTTGGCGTGCTGCAGTTTTGAAGAAGCTGCCCAAACTTCTCTTTTTCTTAGGAGGAATCTCTGCAGCTTGAGGTGGTGGAACGGAGACTCCCCTAGCAGACGTTTCCTGCTTGGCAACCAGGTTCTCAATCTCTGCAGCAGCTTTGGTCTTGATGTAGTCCACCGTCGCTGGCTTTATATATTTGGTTTTGAACCGTGGGTCGAGAAGAGAAGCCATGTCAAGTAGCTCCTGGGTGACTGGATCCGCATACTTTTCATTCAGGTACTCCAGAATGCGTGTCTTGATGCTCTTGGTGAGCTCGCTGTCATCTTCCTGTACCTTCACAACCTGCTCATTGAAGAGGTGGAGTACAGGTTTTAAGTATGACACACTGACATACTGCTCCCCGGACAAGGCATCAGTGAAGTCCACAAGAGGGCTAAGCGCTTTGCTGACAGCTTCAAGCACCTCAATGTCCTGCCATGTTAAAACCAAATGCCTCGTCTTTTTGTCCGCTCGAAGGACCTGTGTAAGCGCATTCTCCTGCTCAAGGACCCTTTCGATCATCTGCTGCCGAGATCCCCATCTTGTCGGAGTCTCTGTAATGAGCTGGTGTGCAGGCAGGCCCAGCTCAGCCTGTGCAGTTGCAAGTTCACGCTTTCTCTTCCAAGAGTTGCAGAATGAGCTTACTATTTTCTTACAGACCCCCACCTCTCTGTGAACATAGAATGGGGAAGAGATTAGTTAAGTAAATTATTCAATTATTACACATTAAGGACAGCAGACATGCATTTATCAATTTGTCATTATGTATATAAATGATGATTTTCATAATATTCAATCAGTGGTGGTGGACAAAGTTTTCTGATGCTTTTCTTCAGTAAAAAGTACTTTTACCAGTGTGAAAATACTAAAATTAAATGCAAGTAAAAGTCGTGCATTACAAGCAGTCAAAGTATGTAATATCAGCTAAATGTAAAGTAAAAGTACTCATGTGCAGTAAAATGTTTCCTCTGTTTATACAATAATATATGATGTTTCTGAATTAAAATGAATGCTGCAGTAGTAGTAAGAAATGTGTAGAAGTAGCAGAAGTGGTGAAATGCTTTTTTTCTATTATTATTATTATTATTATTATAATAATAATAAGACACTCACCAATGGCCAAATGAAGACAATGTCCAAAACATTGTAACCTTGTCCAATCGTTCAGTTCGAGTGCTTTGATGTTATTTGTGGCGTTGTCTGTCGTTACACAGACTTGGTGGTCTTCTTGCAATCCCCACGACTCTAGCGCTTCCCTGAGGTTTTGGGCGATCATTTCGCCCGTGTGGTCCTCCGGGAAATAGGAGGTCTGCAGGCACTTACTGCACAGTGTCCAGTCTTTAATATAATGGGTCGTTAGGCTCATAAGGCTGTGTGGTGCGGCTTGACCACATGTCTGTTGTTGTAGCAAAAAAGAGAACACTACGTAGCTCCTTTTCAATTGCGCCCCGGCGTTCTCCATATAAGCGTGGCAACTCAACCTCGCTAAAGTGTTTGGGGCTAGGTATTACATACCTTGGGTCAAGGATGCGGACTAATTCTTTGAATCCCGTCTTCTCAACTGTATAAATCGGGACCATGTCTTTGCATACATGTGTCGAGATGGCCTGCGTAATTTCCTTCCACCTTCCTGATTTTTTGTCGTATGGTGTGCCTTTTGCAAACGAATCTTCCAACTTCTTTTGTTCTTGAGGTGCTGCTTTTAATTTTGGAGTGGTGGACGCGCCGCGCATTTTTTGGCTTTCATAATATTGCTGGGCGTGCTTCATCTTTAGGTGATGGAAGAGGTTGCTTGTATTTCCTCCCGTGGCACCAACTGTCCCGCGACATGTTTTGCAAACTAGTTTTCTGTTCATTGTCAGTCTTTTTAAATCCAAAGAAATTCCAAACAACAGAAGACGCACCCTTTTTAGAAACGAGTTCTTCCTCTTCGTGTTGCAATGATTGGGATGCCTCCGGCTCCGCCTGCTCGGTAGGCATAGTGGCAAAACTTTCACTTTCCTCCGCCATGATTCCTGCCTTCCTCACCTCAAATTACGTGCAGGTTACGTTACCTGAAAGCACATTGGCTGGTGAAGTTTCTTCTTCTGGGAATAGTTAAATGTCTTACAGCTAAGCACTCTGCTGCAGGGCCCCGTTGTGGCGCAACTGCAGTTAACTGCAGTTCCATCCACCGCCATTTTTATTTTATTTTATTTTTTTCTCTCTCTGTATAAACGATATGGCCAAATCTCTCCCGGTAGACACTTTCATATCGTCCACGGTATGATATCGTCATATCGCCCAGCCCTACCTCTCACCGATGGATTTTAGCTGTCCATGTTGGCCAATTTCGAGAGGTAGACCCATGCGTTTCCTCATTCCTTCTGCATATTGGTGATTAATTTTCTCATTGTGCAGTTCAAAAATAATCTGCGCAGTTTGCTTAAAATGGGGCTCCTTCATCACACAAAGAGAACGACGTACAGATGCCAAGCGTTGATTGAGTTGCTCCGCCACTGATGTATTGAGCTCTGTTCGAAGGTCAGGACCGATGTCAAGGCCTCTTAGTTTCTCTTCTGGCCTTGTCTGTTTTTTTTTGGTGGAACCGGTGGTACAAGGAGTACCTGTCCTTTGTCTGTGTCACCGGATGTAGGGCAGGAAATCTGTTACCACCTGAATGTTCATCAGTGGACACTACATGGTGTAACTTGTCCACCCAAGGCACTTTGATTTCAAGTTTACCAGCAGAGGCTTGATTGACTGGTGTTTTTTGCACAAAGACGGCCATCATTTGGTTGAAAGAATTGCTGTTTGGTTCTGTTGTTCATGTGCCTTGCAACTTGTCCTGCCACATCTGAGATGTAGCATGTCGGGAACCGCTTGAAGCTTAGTAAGTCATCCACATGATCCCTGGCAGACTCTGCCCAAAACAGCAGGTTGAAATAATATACTACCCCACGGGGTGCAGGACAAGTGCAGAACCCCTCCTAAAAGAGAAAGAAGTCCAAATCCAAATCATGAAAATCATCAATCAACAAATGTATTTTTCCGCTGGGAAACATTTAAAAAAGTCTTGCCTCCAGTCTTCTGTAACTTGGTGAATAGCTTGGGGTAAATGTCCTTAAAGTTCAGCAACTCTTGCAGACGATTGACCATGTCAGACACAGACCCCTCCCCGCTGACACCCAAAGCATCACAGGCTTCCTGTAGGTCATTTCTATGAGGCTGTAAGTGCAATGGGTTTAATGTGGTGCCTGTAGTTTGTATCATTTTTTTTTTATAATGGTCATTACATCATTTTGTTTGGGAGTATACTGTAAAACAAAAGTAGGATTAGGAATCAAGTAATGCATGCTTTAGTATGTGGGGAAAAAACATATGGCCTACCTTTTTTGTTTCAACAAGAGACAAAATGACAGGCGACTTGAGTATTATCCTTTCTTGTCTTTATTCCCTTTTTCACCTCTGTCTTCGGAAGAACATGCCCAACCCGTGGGTACTTTCCCATCCACGGAGCAAGCGTGGAATAGGATTGTTGACCCTTGTATGGGTTTGTTGTTTTGCTTCCTAAAATGTGCAAACATGTGCTTCAAATTAAAAGCATGTGTGAGGGTATCGTAGATACCTACATACAAAAGTAATTTTAAATATTAAAGATCAACCAATGAATGTAAATAGAGTATATTAGGGGTGTGACGATTCTCTAAATCCAGGATTTGATTTCACTATCAATTCAAAGGTTCCAATTCGATTTTCGATTTCAACAAATGATTCAAAGACTATAAAAAAGACTTAGAATGTCGAGTCTTGATTTGTAAAGATCAACAGCTCATTGGTTTTATGCCCTGACAACTTTAAATTCTTCTTTCAAAGAAATCATGATACTCATGGTATGTTTGATACAGCCAATATATTTATTTAGCAATGTACCACACTAAGGCCATAAGTTATTATTTAAATAATTAAACAATATTTAAAAATAATGTAGCACCAAATAGGTGAAATAATTGTTGAACACAAAAACAAAAAGAAGAGCTACTATATGATAGTCGCACAAACGCAGCTTTCTTTAATGGATTCCGATGATGATCAAAAGCTAATTTCGATCGATTTAAAATCGAAATCGTGACACCTATATAGCATACATCATAAAAATCAACAAGATACAATTCAGCAATGAAAACCAACCTGCAGTGAAACCTTCAGCAATCATTTATTTTTCCTGCTTACACCACGTAGTTTTGATATTCGTCTGTAAGTCTCCATCTGTAATCTCATCTAAATTCGGCCTTTTGAAAGTCTCAACTGTATCAAAAGAGACAATTTGAACACATTGACATGTTATTACAAAGCTATGAATGCAAACTACTTGTCATTCACAGCTATTAAAAGGTGGAACAGCAATCATTTATGAGTACATTTCTTACCTGGAAGATCTAAGGCTAATTTCCAGTTGGCATCAGCTATCAGGATGGCAGGATGGTGCCAAAACTGATAGCAAAATAATTCAAATTTAAATTCACACGGAGAGGAGAGGTAGTGGTGGAATGCTTTACTCACGGTGTCATGATTGTCGTGGATGCCATTAAACTGAGTGATGGTTGACAATATGCAGCCAATTTCAGTTTTATTCTGAAAATCAAGAAAACGAGAACAAGAAATTTCCCCAATTACTAATCAACGCTTTCGGAGAATAGCAACGAGATATTGAATATTCAAATAGTTCTAACAAAAAGTCCATTGCTTGTGAATTGACACCAGTTAAAGAATGTGATGTATTGTCTGTATTAATTGTTATGCATGAAAACAAGTTTGGAAAAATTAATTATTAAAATAAGCAGTGTTCTGAAAAAAACGATTACATTTTGTGCAATGTGGGACTTGCAGCCAATCCAGCAAGAAGGTATTCACTTAATGGTATCGTGAGAAATAGCCGGTCATTGTAATTGTGGAATCCTGACTGATAGTCCTGAAAACGCACACTGTTATGACATCGAGGGCACTCCTTAACAGCAACAGACAACCCTTTTGGAAAAAAATAAATTATTATCTGTTATCTTCAATGTTTCTGTATGGTTATAGTTACCATAGGATATCCAGTATTTATTTTGTAATGTGCTTCTTAAAACTAACTTTTTACTTACCTTTTAAGTCATGAGTCATGCCACACACTACAGCATGTGTTCTGATGACTTTGTGTGGGAGCAGGTCTGGTGGAGTGGGGCCCTCACAATATGGACACTGTGGGCCCTATCTTGCATCCGGCGCAAGTGACTTAGTCACTGGCGCATGTGTCGTTGCTAGTTTACAACTGGCGCAGAGCGTTCTTTTCCCACTAGCGCCACTCGCCGGTAAATTAGGGATTGATCATGCGCCGCAAGGGCGGTTCGGCGGAAGGAGGAGGCGTGTTCTGGCACAAACTCTATATTCTCTGAATACCATTGCGCTACTGACCAGGAAATACCTGGTTTAAAGTCAGTGGCGCGTTGTTCAGACGCTATTTTAAGGGCGCATGCATACATGCGCATGCGATGCTTACAGATTGCTTGTGCACCTCGCGCATACACTTTGCTTCTCCCATCTACCTAGCCGCACATTCTTGGTAAATTATTTGGGAAAGAACAGCTGATGCAGCGGTAATAGGTTGTACTTTTAAATCAATGCATCTGCAAACACCGTACAGCAAACACATATTTTCTTGACACAGACATCGTGTAGGCCTACATGCCCATAACTTTTAGGATTGATGAGTAGGCCTATTTGATCGTGAAAAACATTATTTTACCGCGAGTGAGTGTTAAAAAGAATGAATGAATGCGGGCGCGCGTGTGTGCTCTGTAAGGCGCCCAGTTTCCAACCTCGAAATTTCACTTCATTTAAATTTAATTCGCATGGTATTTCTTATCCTTACCAGATGCCCGAACCACCTCAGCTGACTCCTTTCTAAGTAAAGGAGCAGCGGCTCTAATCCGAGTTCCTCACGGATGGCTGAGCTTCTCACCCTATCCCTAAAGGTGCGGCCACACCAGGCGCGTATCTCGCGTACTTCGTGTATAAAATCGCCATTTTTTCCATAGGGAACCATTGCTTTACGCGCGTATTACGCGTCTCACGCGCATAAGCAACATTTTACGCGCATATTTACGCGCGTATATCGCGTACATTTCAAGAGTTCAAAAAATGGAACTTTTTACACTCATACGCATGACGATTAGCCGCGTTGCCCAATCAGCGTTGAGCTTGACCCGACGTCACTGGCAGAGAGTAGTGAGCTTGGACAGAAGCATACGGCCGACATCTTTCTTTATTCTGTGTGGAAATAGTAACATAGTTACGCCATTAAATGCTTTTATGGAAACATTTCTAGCGAGAAATGTGCATTTTACTTTCATAATGTTCGCTCGGTGAATGTGAAGGATGTTTGGTTTGATAGTTATGACGAAGAGGGAACGCTCCGTTCACTTGCATGGACAGAGTCTCT
This sequence comes from Gadus chalcogrammus, assembly GCF_026213295.1. Taxonomy (NCBI): domain Eukaryota; kingdom Metazoa; phylum Chordata; class Actinopteri; order Gadiformes; family Gadidae; genus Gadus; species Gadus chalcogrammus. The sequence continues at coordinate 20,095,873 of NC_079429.1, read as the reverse complement.
GGTTACTAAGCAACCTCAACGTCTTGGCGGACTATATATCTGCTGATCAACACTACGAATGCTGGAAACACACCAGACACACCATGTGAAGTTATTTAACCCGATTATTGTTATTTATATCCGAGATTATTTAATCTAACCCGATCTAAACTCTATCACCCAAACACGGCGGCGTTTGGGTTTCCTACCTCGGACTCCAGCGCAGCCACGGCCGACAACTTTCTTTATTCTGGGTGGAAATAGTAACATACACTGTAAAAAAAGTCAGTAGAAATCACGGTAAAAAACTGTCAAATAGCAGCAATCAAAGGCCGTAAAATCTAAAATAGTATATCACCGTAGTAAATACATTGAGTAACCGTAAATCAAGAAACAATACATAACTTTAATTTTTACAGTCGTAATATGTAGATAACACAGAATATTTCCTGAAAATTTAAAAAAGGGTAAAATTCTTGGAAAAATCCCGTAAAGTCACAAAAGAGTAATTATCGTAAAATTAACAGCATTATTCTGCCTAAACTAAAGATTTTGCTGATGTTTACATTTTAATTTACAGTATAGAACTGAGAAACATTCAGCAAAATCATACCTTCATTTCTACGGGAAGAATATGTTAAAAAATATGGTCCAGAGGTAAATTCAATTTATATAGCCTAAGGAAAACCATTTTAATGATTTTAAAAGCATCTGAAAACATCTGATGGATTTTAATAGCTTTTCAATACTGCTATATTTAAAAGCATCTCAAATGATGGGAATGGTTTTAAAAACGAATTATATCGAAACTGCTATAAATAATATGATGTAGAAGTTTTATTTCCCCTCGAAGGTTGACATTAACGCGCCGAGTTTTAAATAGGCCAATCAGCGCACTGTATCTGACTCCTGGCTGTACTCCGAGCATCTCCGGAGCTGGTTAACTTCGTTTCGGACTTCACCCGTTCAAATCGACGGTCTTCATCGGAGTGAAGTTTAATTTCATCAGCGACTTTTTATGACTTTGCCTCAGCCAGAAGTTGGAGCTGTTTTTCAGTTGCCTCGGTAAGTAAATCAAGGCGTTAGTTGAATTGTGTTTATTCGGCTTATCAAGAGGGTTGCATTACAGACAGTTAACATTGTGTTAATGTCCCCATAGCTTTACCTTTAGCTACATTAGACTTTCAGAACAGCCTGGAAACGCATGTAATATATGTGCAGACGTGTTTAGGAGACATTAGTTTGACTGCTTTTGAAAAATGCCGTGTGGGTTTATCCGCCTGGCGGGATAAATCAGGATCCGTCTATGTGCTGGAGCCTGCGGTTATCTTGCCGGTGTGGGTTTATCCGCCTGGCGGGATAAATCAGGATCCGTCTATGTGCTGGAGCCTGCGGTTATCTTGCGGTGTGGGTTTATCCGCCTGGCGGGATAAAGCAGGATCCGTCTATGTGTTGGAGCCTGCGGTTATCTTGCGGTGTGGGTTTATCCGCCTGGCGGGATAAAGCAGGATCCGTCTATGTGCGTGGTTATCTTGCGGTGTGAGTTTACCCACCTGGCGGGCTAAAGCAGGATCCGTCTATGTGCTGAAGCTTATTGTGGATATGACGGCGTATTTGTCCATCGAAGATGTATTCTTGTAACATATGTGGAGAAAACGTTCAGTCTTTAAAAGCATATGTTTTGCATTGCAAACTGCACCGCAATGAACCCCGACATATTTTTAAATGTGTTGGAGCAAGTTGTAAGCAGGTGTTTTCAGGCTATACAGCTCTAAAGTCGCACTTCTATCGCCACCACAACAGTACATCAACCGTTGCTCAACGCCATTAAAATGCACCGTCTCACTTTGTGAACGCCAGTGTGAGGGAACTAAACTGTTGGTTGCTCACTTAAAGGAGCACATAGCAGAAGGGCGTCATGTCGCTTGCCCAGTGAGAGGATGCAAAAGTGTGTTCACTGGAAAAACGTCTTTTACCTCTCACATGTCCAGAAAGCAGACATTGGGCAGAAAATGTGATTTGTGCATCAATCCAAGACACACACTGTGAGACTCCCACTACAACTGCTACCATACAGGAACCTGCCAGTGTGTCAGATGCTGATGACACTGTAGGGGATGGGTCTAATTTCTGTGACCTGTATCTCAGAAATATATGTATGTTTTACATGAAACTACATGTAAAACATACATGTAGGACAGCATCTTCTTCCAGTGTCTACCATTCAAAACATTGTTGAAGAAATACAGAATATACATGAGTTGGGACAGACATATACTTTGAATCGTCTAAACTTGCTTCTAAAAGATATGTCAGTTTCAGATGAAGACATTGTAAAAATTAGTGACACAATCAAACAATCTGACCTGTTTACAGATTGCCACACAGGGCCAATGAGAACTGCTTACTCAAGAACCCAGTGCTTTAAAGACATGTTCAAATATGTGGAGCCCAAAAAAATCTTGTTGGGCAGAGATGAGAACAGGATAGAGAGGTGTGCCTATTATATTCCTGTGCTTAAGACTTTAAAGGGTATGCAGGAGTCCAGTTTTTGGCAGGGCCTCATGTCAGTGGATCATAATAATGTTTCCAAAACAGATGTTCTCTCTGACTGTTGTGATGGTAAGGTGTTTATGTCAAACACATTTTTTCAGGAAAACCCAAGTTGTCTCAAGCTGGTTTTGTACCAGGATGCATTTGAAGTTGTGAACCCATTGGGATCTGCAAAAAAGAAGCACAAGGTTTTAGCTGTGTACTTCTCTCTTGTCAACATGCCCCCCCATGTACGATCAAATGTTGACCACATGCTGCTGGTTTTATTGTGTAGAGAGAAGGATTTTAAGGAATTTGGCCAGGCCAAGGTTTTTTCTGAACTCCTTACTGATCTGAAAGAACTGGAGGAAAATGGGATAACAATGGGAGATGAACTTGTAGTAAAGGGAGCTCTCTACTGCATTCCTGGAGACAACCTGGCCTCTCACGCCATTGGTGGTTTCACAGAAAATTTCAGTTCATCTCAGTACTTCTGAACTGAACTTCAGGGTGCTGATCCTAACATCTGTGGACTGGAGCGGACTCCAGAAACGTACAGCTCTGCCACTGAACAGCTGGAGACAGAGGATTCTCCACAAGTACAAGGGATAAAGTTTAGGTCACTATTTAATACTCTACAAAACTTTGATGTTTGTTCACCTGGCCTGCCCCCCTGTCTCGGTCATGACATCTTTGAGGGTGTCCTCTCATACGATGTTGCTCTTTCCCTCAAGTATTCCATCAAAAAAAGGAAATGGTTCACCTACACAATTTTGAACAGGGGAATCAAGCAGTTAAAATACAAAGCAACAGATGCTTCCTCCAAACCTTGTGAGGTCAGTCCTCACACACTGAAACTGAGCGGACATGCTGTCCAAAATTGGAACTTCTTGAGACTGTTGCCTCTGATAATTGGAGACAAAGTGCAGGACCCCGAAGATAATGTGTGGCAGTTAATTTTGCAGCTTAAGGACATTGTTGACCTGATTTGTGCTCAGCAAATTTCCAAGGCTCAGGTTGCCTATCTAGATGTTCTCATCCAAGAATATTTGGAAACCAGGAAGGCACTATTTCCAGAAATCAACTTGAGACCTAAACACCATTTTTTGCGGCATTATCCAGGACTGATCCTGAAATTTGGCCCACTCATGAGGGTATGGGCTATGCGTTTTGAGAGCAAACATAGTTACTTCAAAAGATGTACAAGGCATCTGAAGAATTTCAAAAATCTGTGTTTGACTCTTTCAGAGAGGCATCAAATGTTTCAGGCCTTTCTTTCCGCTGGGTCAGTGAGTCCTCCAGCCTTGCAAATAAAAGATGGATCACCATTTTACTCAGAGCTTTACAGTGAGCAAGTTAAAGGCACAATTCTCCATTTTGGCTTCACTGAAGGCAATACAAAAAATCCTGGTGATGTGCAGTATAATGGGATAATTTACAGAAAGGGCCAATTTGTTGTCACTAAGAATGATGATTCAGTGGAGTTTGGTGAAATCATCCTCATTCTTGTGAAAGATGATTTTGCATTTCATTTTCTGATGAGAGTGTATGATGGGGAATTTCTTTCACACTACCACATGTACTGTGTAAAAAACACTGGAAGATTAGAATGCAGACTTGTTAGTGAACTAATTGACATGTGGCCTTTATCATATTACATAAACAATGGATACCATATTGTCCCATTGAAGCACAGTCTTTTGTCACACTGAATCAGCAGGCCAGATTATTTTGTCTGTCTTTACAGATATGGCTGAATCACTGCAGATAAGCAATGCCATAGCAGCAGTGCTTCCAGATCTTCCTGATCAAGTCAGTAGAAGAGGCTTTGAAGACACTTGGTGCAGTAACAACAGATGATTTGAAGTACATTGCAGAGGGAGACTTGCTGCCAGTATTAAAGCCCATACAAGCCAGAAGACTGGTTGCTGCCTGGGCCCAAAAGGGTGAGTGTAAAACATTGACACCACTACACAGCACACTTCTCTTACAGGACTGCACAAGTAATGTAATAGTTTAATAATTTCTTTAAGAATAGAAAAACATTAAAGGTTTAATGATTTCTCTTTTGTCTCTTTTGTTGTACTTTTACAGACCCATTCACTCCAACTCCAGCCCCGGCATGTTCCCCTCCAGTGTCTCTCCAATCCTCTCTGTCCTCAGTCACTCCCTCACCAACATCATCCACAGCTACATCATCACCCTCAGGAAGTTATCGACCTGCGCCAAACTGGATAGACAATTTTCAGATACCATGGCAGAAGCTCTCTGAAGAGATATTACAGAGTTTGGAAAGACAGAAAAGACCAAGTCCAAAACTACGACGAGAAATGATAAGGATTGTGGCTTCTGAGATGATCAAGATTTGTAAGAATCCAACCAAACACAACACCAGAGAGATAGCAAAAAGGATGGTGGCCAGGTATCCAAAGTCTCTTCAAGATGTGATTGATGGTGATGTTATTGGACTTGGATATCATTCCCTGGCAAAGCAACTCCAGTCAAGAGTTGAAAATGTCAAACGACCTGACACACCAAAGATACAGAAACGCAAAGCAGCATCAGATGATGACACAGATGAAATATCTGCTGAACTAAGAGCCAGTGTTCAAGACACCTATGGCTGTGTCAACTGGATGCCGAAACATCTGCCACTCCCTGAGACTGTGGAGAGTCAGCTAGAAAAAAAATAAAAAATGAAGACATTTGAAGATTTGAACTACAATTCAGATGTTGTGAAAGACTTAATCAAGTCCACATATTTCACGCAGCGTAAAGAGATCAATAATGGTGCGAGCATCCAGAAATTAAGCCAGGATTGGCCCTTTTTGTTTAAGGAAGTTGATATGGCAGCACACTTCCAGGAACTGACTGGCGTGAGTTTGATTGTGTCCTTCCTTGCCAATGTGGACAAAAAGGGGGCACGTCTCTTAAACTTCTTCAAACGTGTTGATGCACATAAACACAAACAAGTTCTGGATGCTCTTCTTAAGCTTGAAACTGAAAGAGGCCAGTCCACTGGTTGCTCAGAAGAGGTCATACAGATGGTGCTTCTTTTAATGGCTCATTTTGATGAGAAGGAACAGCATCTGTTCCATTACGTTGAGAAGACAAGCCTTGCTGAGGAGGTTCAGATGGAGAATGTGCCACCAACACCCTGCCTTATTGTGTGTGGTAAGTAAACTGAACCAAACCTGCAAGCTTTCTCTATCGGTATACTAACACCCACTTGTACGTGTACTGGCTTGTTTATTTTCATGTTAGCTTTTAGCCCACTTTGAGACACTGGCTAATTTGAATTTATGGCCGTTATTGAAGCCTTGTCATTATCATTAAAGTCAATTTTTATTCATGTTTATTCTTAGGGTCCTCCTGCTTTGCCTCTGAGACATTTATGTTGAGCATCGACAGAAAGGTTTGCAATACATTCTTTTACCGTACATGACAAAAATGTTTTCACCGTAATTTAACGGTATAGTTTCGGCAACCACAGCTGCCGGTATTTTACCGTAAAAACAGCATTTTTTTTTTTACAGTGTAGTTACGCCATTAAATGCGTTTATGGAAACATTTTTAGCGAGAAATGTGCATTTTACTTTCGTAATGTTCGCTCGGTGAATGTGAAGGATGTTTGGTTTGATAGTTATGACGAAGAGGGAACGCTCCGTTCACTTCCATGGACATGGACTCATCTAGGCGAGTGACGTAGGCGCGTATGGCGCGTATGCGACCATTTTTGACACAAAATGGTCAAGCAACATTTTAACGCGCGTATCTCGCTTAAAAATTACGCGAGATACGCGTCTGGTGTGGCCGCACCTTTAGGGAGACGCCAGCCACCCTTCTGAGAAAACTCATCTCGGCCGCTTGTACCCGCGATCTCGTCCTTTCGGTCATCACCCAACCCTCATGACCATAGGTGAGGATAGGAACGAAGATCGACCGGTAGATCGAGAGCTTTGCCTTGCGGCTCAGCTCTCTTTTCGTAACAACGGTGCGGTAAAGCGAACGCAATACCGCCCCCGCTGCTCCGATTCTCCGGCCAATCTCACGCTCCATAGTTCCCTCACTCGCGACAAGACTCTGAGGTACTTGAACTCCTTCACTTGGGCAAACTAAACACGTAACGCATAATACGATCAATGGCAATGTCTATTACCGCGGGGACACATGCATATTAGGATAGCATACAATACTGATAAGAAACAATGTTTATAATGTATTGCGTGTATCATTAAATAAAACCACAGTTACCGCATATCATATGTTATAGCCTATCATACGTTTCCTTTGCCGAAATTTATTTGAGGACTCTATATTCTATAGTATAGTATATAGTATACTCTATAGTATATTCCATGTGTGAATTAGGGCCATATATTTGGCAATAAACTAAGCCATTTGCAGTTTGAAATTCTCGGAGACTGCAGACGCGCTGTCAAAATATCAACTCGTCCGATTCAAATGCGCTCATGGCTCTTAAAGGGGATGGGAGCTGGCACTCTCATTGGTTTGTTGCACGTTACGCCCAAACCACACCTACGGGTAATTAGGCTGCTTCAGACCAACCATTTTGACACTTGCGCCGCGGCACAAGCGTCATTTATCCGCCTGTAAAATAGCGATTAGCGCCGTAGAAACCGCCCACAAAGCTACTTGCGCTTTGCGCTTCCCACTTGCGTTTCAGACCGTTAAAATAGGGCCCTGTGTCTCCGTGGGTAAAAATGTGGTAGGTTATTTTTCCTTCGTTTGAGAGCTATTGGAAGGTCCCTCGGTATTCTTTTGGTGCTGTAAATGTACTCTGTCATCAGCCTAACCTTGCTCTCATCCTCATTATATGAATCACAAGGGGTCTCAACCTCCACCATGTGTGTGTCCAAGTCATCGATGTTGTCGCTATGACTTTTGGTTCTTTTGACCAAGAGATGCGGCGACTCTTGAAAATTCACCACTTTGCCAGGTTGCGATGTACCAGCTATGGATCTTGGCATGTCCTCCACATCTGCAGCTCCACTGCCCTAATGTGCTGTCGAATGTAACAATGGTGCGTTTGAATCTGCACCAACTGTCCTTTTTGTTGGTAAATGTTGAGAAAAACAGAAGTCTAGAGGAATATCCCATTTCCCCGGAGTTGATTCTGTAAACGGCATCTACAGCACTGTAGGAGGCCTCTTCAAGGAGTTTACAACATTGCTTTGCGCTCTCTGAAGAGAGTAGGCCCTTGGTTTCCATGTCCTCCAGTACCTCGGGTAGCAGACATGCCTGTGCCACGTAAGGCTGTGCATTGTTGGCTCTTTGGAGATGGCTGCATTCTTGCCCTGTGAGTCCTAGGGAAAACGCTAACTGCATTGCAGTGCGACACTCCTCATTTTCACAGTCAATTATTTGTGTTACAGTGGATTTCGCAACATGGATGGGATGGATCACACCACCTGTGTCATTTTTGGGGGTCACGTATAGTCCATTGTGTTTGTCCACACAGATAATGGGTTTGCTCGGTAGAGAGTGGACTTCTGTCAGATGTCTCCTGAGGTTTCCCTTTCTTGCAGTACTGGCAGTAAACAGTCGGCTCAGAGGTGGTGTCTTCTGCCTGAGGTCCGGTCTGCTGGGGAGTTTGTTGGTGGGCTGTTTAGCAAAACAAAGTTGTTACAAAACAGACTCCATTTTGGAACCAACATATCATATATACAATAAACTACCTATAATATACACAATATATATCAGCAATGCTTAAAGAGTGTAATGACTAATGAGTAAGTGGTTTGCATTACAAAGTCAGTTTAACCTCTTATTTTCAGCATCGACCAGGGAGACGGTGCGATATTACAGCATATACAGGTAAAACATTTTCAGGACTAATTTCATGTGGTACTTCCAGATTTAGGTTATTTACTTTAAAATATAACAGTCACTATAGAACATATGTCTTACTTTTTTTGACTCCAAGAATTCCTGAAAACAGATGAACATTTTTTATGATTGCAATACGTAATATGTGATGAGACTATTTTCAAATATGAGAATTTCAGATTATTAAAAAATGGATGCATCTCAGCTTTGCCATTTATTCCAAATAAGTTTGAGTAATTTCAATGATATTCTGTAATGGAAGGTGTACGTACCATGTATGTTTTTCAAATGGGAAATGAAGTTTTTAGCCCTTGAGTATGGCCTGAAGCTGCATTGTGGGTAATGGCTTTGCTTCTGTTTGTTCCATCTTTGCAAAAGCATGCAATGACGAACTTCTCTAAAAATGTATTGAGTAAAAGTTTAATGTAGGAGTTTTATGTTGACAATAACATATCAATCCTACCACCTGGAAAAACATACAAGACCAAAGCATCGTACTCTGAAATTTAAAATGATGAAATGTAGAAGAACAAAAAACACTATGTGAAGCTCTACCTGTTTTGCTGTCAGAAAAGTAAATTGCTTCTGTAAAGTGTTGCTTTTTGAGGTGTCTGTTGGTTCCCAGAGTCTTTCCTCACAGAACACACATTCTTCACTGGTGCAGGCAAAAAATTATGCAGTCAAACCTGTTTAGAACCTGCAAAAAAAAAAAGAAGTTTTACTTTGCTTGAGCATAACACCAATAAATGATTCCCTAGAAAATATTGAACTTTGCTAGATAACATAGTAACATATGCGATGCAAAAAAAGAAGGAAATACACCTCTTGACCTTTTGCACATTAAGTCGCACAATGTTTTGCATGTGATCTACATAAAGTACTCTGTTATGTTCCAATAAACGTATTACAACTTACAATATTACATGACTGCCCCCAACCTCCCCCCAGGGCCGGCCCGAGGTATTAGCGAACTAAGTGGCTGCTTGGGCTGCTTTAAATTCTAAGTTCAGTAAACCACACATAGTGTTTCACTTCAAATATGAGAGTTTAAAATAGATTTGTGATTTCAGTTAAAGAGGTTAAAAAGACACTGGTTTGGATTAAATAACTACATTAATCAAATACAGATTGTGATATGTCTTAATAGGGCTTCCCTAATCATGCAAATGGGTTATGGGTTGATGTCTGAATGGGGCCCCTCAGGTAAATATCACACGATTTGTGATGTGATATATCTAAAAGCCCTGCTTTTTGCCACAATGTCTGTGTGGAACCCTGAATGTATCTAATCAAATATGGACCAAAATATAGGCTAGGCCATTAAAGTAGACTTATTGTTTGGGGGCAGCTAAACCCAGTGCTATATTAGTTTGCTTGTTGCAGGCCCTGCAAGTCAGGTCATAGGCTATGAATCTGAACGAATTAAGGTATTGCCCATCTCCAGCTGGCCATACCCTGAGATTCACCAGAATACAGGAAATCACATCTACAAATTCCAGATTGTTATGGGGGAGGACCCCCAGACCCGCCCCACTCCCCCATGTACACCCACTTTTACACAAATTGGATGAGGGGGTCTTTATGCTTCTTTGCCCAGGGGGACAGTAGTTCACAATCCATTCCTGTATCAATGCAATTTAGAATGTGACATAAGCTGTGTTCGAAATCGTTCCCTATACACTCGTTCCCTATTCCCTATATAGTGTACAGGATATAGTGCACTATATAGGGAATAGGGAACGAGAATTCGGACACATACGCTGAACATTTTAAACGTCATTTGCGTCAGTAAATGCGCCCGGGTATTTGTGTGACGCAGACAGATGCGCCCACATCAAGTAAACAAACCGGGCACTCACGACGAAAGCTGGAGGTTGTATTGATGTTGAATGTTACATTTCCTTGTTAATTAATTTTGAAATGTTTAATATGCTATGTTAAATCCCAAATAAATTGTTGACATTTCTAAACGAAAGCCGGAGACCTCCATCATTAAATGTATTCGTTTTCGCTGTTATTCGGCTTCTTCTTCTCCCCTGGAAAAATACAACCGCATTGCATTGTGGTATACGGGAGTAACATGTAGGGAACATCGTATGTAGCCTATTTTAAGTCCACTAAATAGTGCCCTATATTGTGGACCACTGAGAATTCGAACACCCTAGAAAATGGTCGTGCACCCTATTTAGTGCACTACATCCATGATAGGGAACGATTCCGAACACAGCTAGTGTGTGCCGTTTGTGTCAATAATCATCAAGCACAGATGACTCCACGGTGGTGGGAGGGGGGGGCCCCAAAGGCTTGAAACAGATGGGTCAGAATGTTATAACCAAGGAGCCAGGTTTACAAGCAATAATACTGAAGTAATTAAGAATCTAACGATATATCAGTATATGCTACTCGTTAACCTCCTAAAATGGCGCAATTATGATTGGTTCCCTATCTCGGATATTAAGTAATATGATTGAGATCGCAAAACATGGCAGAGGCCTAATGTTTCATCGCAAAATGTCGCGCGTGAATCGTACTTATCACGAGAATAAAAACAAATAATCCCGGGGAAAAAGTGGTAGTCCTGTTTATTTTGCTCCGTGAATTTGTCTCTGTGAATAGTGGGGGCCTATTCCCCGCTATTCGACTTATTGTTCAATGTGAATTATTGTTAAATAGTTTTAAAAAATGCATCAGTGGTGATTTGTGCTTACCTTCCATGGTTCATCCTTGGTAAATGCTGAAAACTCGACAAACTCTTTGCATGTTAATTGTAAGACGTGAAGGTGTCGAGAGCCTTCAACTTTGACCTGACGCACGTGTATTTATTCTGTTCAATGAGATGTTAACTGATAACATAGGCGTTTGGTGGTGGTAGCAGCCATGGTGTCAATGGCTGGCTGCCACAGGTCGCTCATTCAGCCCATTCCTCTGGTTGGTTTGCGACCTATTTGCCGCCAAAAGGGTCGCGACCTAGTCGGTCAGCCTGCCAGAGCCAGTGGCCAGTTGCCAGCGGCAGCCAGCGGCTGGCCTGTCGTCGCAGCCAGCCAACCGACACCAGCCAGCGTCGCAGCCAGTCATTCGT